>NW_006921765.1:3421572-3443948 GCF_000298275.1 Orycteropus afer afer | reverse complement strand
TCAGGGATCCAAGATTATCTTCTGTGTCTGTGTTAATTGGTTTCCCTTTTCTTTGTTGAAGAGGGTCTGTGCAATCCTTCTGCCTAGTCCGCCATCTTGCTGGAACCCCTTAAAATACTAATTCCAGCTTTTTAAGGAATTGCCATACTGTTTTCCACAGTGGTTATATCATTTGACAGTCCCACCAGCAGTGTATAAGAGTCCTAATCTCTCTGCATCCTCACCAGCATTTGTTATTTTCTGTCTTGTTGAACTTTACCATTAGTTCTGGAGTGAGATGGTATCTCATTATTGTTTTGATTTGCATTTCTCTGATGATCGTGAACATTTCTTCATCTGTTTGCTGGCTGTATGAATATCCTCTTTGGTGAAGTGTCTATTCATGTCTTCTGCACATTTTTCATTTGGATTCTGATTCTTTTTGTTGTTGAGGTGTTGGAGTTTTCTTTAAATATTACAGATAAGTCCCATGTCAGATACAGAATTATTGACAAATACAAATTCGTTGCTGTAATTTTGTTATGTACTTTTTCATGGTGTTCCTGATTTCTTTGTTCCACATGATTTTCAGTGCTGAGCTCATTTTGGTTATGGATTGTGTTATCACTCACTTCCTTTGTTGCTATTTTGTTCAGTGTTTGCTAAATATTTGTGCTGGTCTTCTCTTTTATTTTCATGTGAAACTTTATCATTTTTCTTTGAGGTTGTCCTGTGATTTATAATTTTCTTCCCAAGTCTAGAACAGTCTGTTCTATCTTGCAGTTGTTCTGATTTCCATACCATTTATAAATCTGTAACTACATAATTTTTTCCCTCTTTTTGGTTTGGTTGTCTTCATTTGTCAATTGATGTCTCAGATTCCCTGTTTTCAGTTTTTTAGGCTTATTTATTTTGGATACTTCCATAACTTGGTTGGTTCATGTGTATGTCATCAAGTGTGTTAATGGTTGATTCTTGTTTGCTGTTGTCTGTTTTCTGTCCAAAGGACTCCCTTTAGCATCTCTTGTAAGGTGGGTCTGGTTTTAACAAATTCCCTTAATTTCTGCTTATCTGGACATGTCTTAATTTCACCATCACATTTGAGGAACAATTTTTTTGTGTGTATAATTCTTGGTTGGAAATTTTTCTCCTCCAGGGTTTTTTGTATACAATCCCCTTGTCTTCTTGCTTGCACGGTTTCTGCCAAGAAATCCGAGCTTAGTCTTATTGATTGCACCTTACAGGTAACTTTTTGTTTTTCCCACACTGCTTTCAGAATTCTTTCTTTGTCTCTGGTTTTGGGGAGTTTGATGATGACATGTCTTTGTGATATTCTTTGGGGGTCTATCCTGTTTGGGGTTTGTTGGACTTCTTGAATGGATATATTTTCATCTTTCATCATACCATGAAAATTCTCTTCCAACAAATCTTTGAAAATTTTCTCTGTGGTGTTCTTTTTCTCCTCCTGTTCTGGAATTCTGATTACATGTAAGTAATTCCCTTTTGATGGTATCATATATGAACCTTAACCTTTCTTCATTTTTTTAAAAATCTTTTTTTCTGATTGATCCCTTTCCAAAGAAGTATTGAGGTATTTGTCTTCAACCTCACTAATTCTGTCTTCCATTTATTCAATTCTACTCCTTTGCCCATTCAATGCATCATCTATTTCTGAAAATTTAGTATTAGTCTTCTGGATTTCTATCCATAGATTTTGTATCATTTCTAATTTTTCATTTATTTTGTCATTTTGTTCTTGTATTGTCTTTCAAAATTGGTCCAGGTTTTGTCTGTGTTTTCCTTAATTTTGTCAGTATTTTCCTTGATCTGTCTCTCAGTCCACTGAAGGTACTTAAATAGAATTCTTTTGAATTCCTTATCAGGGAGTTCCAATGCTGCTTCTTCCTCAGGGATGTGGTTTGGGTCTGTCTCCTGCTGCCTTGTTTCTCTTGCTTCTTTGTGTGGAATGTGATGCTCTGCTGTCTCTGAGACATTGTGATTTTTTTTTTGTGTTTATTTTCAATAGGTGATTGTACATTGGAGTGACTTGCCCACAATTTTCATTTACTTAGTTTTATTTGGATGTTATCTACATAAGCAAAGTACTGTTCTCCTTTATTCATTAGTTGGCAGCATTTATATACTCACCACCTGTCTCCTTTCCCATTGTCAGTCTCCCATATGCCCCCGCAGTCCTTGGCAAATGGAACCTATTCTTAAGTCCTTGGAATCCAGTGAGAATCCTGTCACTTTAAAATCCAATATGGCTACCACTTGTAGACATTCAAAACAGCTATGCCCCGAATCACTTTAAATATCCAAAATGCCACCACTTGTAATTATTCAAAATGGCTGCATCCTTGGTCACTTTAAATATCCAAAATGGCAGCTGCTTGTAACCAGTCAAGATGGCCATGCCCTCTACAGAGCTGAAAGCCTACAGCTCAGGTTGTCTCCCTCCTTGCTGTTTCCCCTCATAGTCATAAACCACCAGTGCCATTGTCCCTGAATCCCTCGGTGACTAGGGCTGATCTTTAGGTCAGTTTTCAGGTCCCCACACTACTTGGAAATATTCAGACTGTTGGTGCTGTCAGAATAGCTGACAGTCCACAGCTCCGACCCTCTCCATACTCACAGTTTTCATTCAGGTTTTTCCACTAGTTGGTGCCTAATCCACTTCTGTACACTTCCTTTCAAAACTCAGGGTATCCAGGATTATTTTCTGTATCTCTGTCAATTGGTTTCTCTTTTCTTTGTTGAAGAGGATCTTTGTAGCTTGTCTGCTTATTCCACCATCTTACTGGAAGTCCTCCCTATGATTTCGTATAATTTATATCATTGATCCATTTAGAAATAGTTTTTGTATAAAGTGTGAGGTATGGGTCCTTTTTCACTTTTCTACAAATGGATGTAGAATTTTGTCAACATTATTTATGAAAGAGACATGTCTGCCCCACTAAATGGATTTTGACCCCTTGTCAAATATCTATTGCCCATAGATGGCTGGATTTATTTCTGGGTTCTCAATTGTATTCCGCTGGTCTATGTGCCTGTCATTGGTTGTTTGGATTACAGTGGCTGTGGCTGTATAGTATGTTTTGATATTGGGAACTGTTAGGTCTCCTGCTCAGTTCTACTTCAATACTACTTTGGCTATTTGAGGTTTCTCTCTTTTCCATATGAAGTTAGTAATTAATTTTCCCATTTCAGTAAAAAAAATGTTATTGGGATTTGTATTGGTATTGCATTATGTCTACAGATCACTTTAGGTCAAATTGATATTTTCAGTACATTAAGTCTTTAATCCATGAGCCCAAAATATCCTTCCATTTCTTTTAGTCTCTTATGGTAATCTTTTATAATTTTTTATTTTTTGTCTTTTATATCCCTGGTTACATTAATTTCTAGGCATTTTATCATTTACAGACTATTGTAAATGGTATTATTTTCTTGATTTCTTTTTAGGTGTACTCCTTGTTAGTACAGAGGAACTCAACTGATTTTTGTGTGTTGATTTTTGAACCCTGAAATGTTGCTGAATTCTTCTATTAGTTCCAATAGTATTCTTGTGGAATTTTTAGGGTCTTCAACATGTAGGAAGGAGCTCGGGTGGTGCAGTCATTAAAGCATTTGGCTGCTAATCGAAAAGTCAGAAATTTGAACCCACCAGGGGCTCTACTGGAGAAAGATGAGGCAGTTTGCTTCAGCAAAGATTTACAACCTTGGAAATCCTATGTCAGAGTTCTACTCTGTCTTATGTGGTTGCTATGAGTTGGAAATAGCTCAATGCCTCCCTCCGCCCTTTTACCATGTCACTGTAAATAGATAGTTTTGCTTCTTCCTTTCTGATTTGGATAAATTTTATTGCTCTTTCTTGTCTTATTTCTCTGGCTAGAGATTCCAATACTTTTTTGAATAAAAGTGGTGATAATGAGCATCCTTGTTTCATTCCCATTCTCAAAGGCTCAAAGGTTCTTATTCTTTTTCCATTGAGTAAAATGTTGGCTGTTGATTTTGCATATATGCCCTGAATTATGTTGAGAAACTTCCCTTCTATTATTCCTGTTTCACTGAAGGATTTTGTCAGAAAATGGTGTTGATTTTTAGTAAATGCTTGTTCTGTATCAATGGATATGATCACTGTTTTTTTTGTTTATTTAAGTGGTAAATTACATTAAATGATTTTGTGATGTTGATCACCCTTTCAATCCTTATATGTATCACACTTGATCATGGTTTATGGTATTTGATATGTTGTGGAATTCTGTTGGCTAATTTTGTTGAAACCTTTTGCATCAATATTCACGAGGGGTATGAGTCTATAATATTCTTTTATTTGTGATGGCTTGGTGTAATTTAGGTATCAGGATGATGCTGGTTTCATAGAAAGAGTTAGAAAGTATTCTTTCTTCTATGTTTTTGAAGATTTTGGGTAGAATTGGTGTCAACTCTTTTCTGAATTTTTGGTGGAATTCTCCAATGTAGCCATTCGGCCTAGGGCTTTCGTTATTGATGACATCTTCAGTCTCTCTTTTTGCAATGCTTGTTTAAATTTTCTAATTCTTTTAGTGTTAATTTAGTTAGGTATTGTGTTTCTAAGAATTTTTCCATTTCATCTAAATTATCAAACGTATTAGAATAGTTTTTCTTAGTAATTTGTTATGATCCTCTTTACTTCAGTTGGATCTGTGGTAATGTTTTCAGTGTCCTTTCTTAATTTGATTATTTGCTTCATCAGTTCTTTTTCTTTTTTTCCCCTTTGTCTAGTCAGTGGTTTGTCTATTTCATTGATCCTTTCAAAGAAACAACTTCTGCTTTTGTTGATTCTTTCTATTGCTTGTGTATTTTCTATTTCCTTTATGTCTGCCCTGATTTTTATCTTTTTTTGTCCCTCATAGTTTTGCTCTTCCTTTTCTATCAAAGTTGTCAGCTTAAGTTAGTGATTTTCCACCTTCTTTTTTTTTTTTTAAAAAAGCATTTATTTCTGGAATTTCCTTCTAAGTATTGCTTTTGCTGTGTTCCAAAGGTTTTGATATATTGTGTTTTTATTTTATTCTTAGAATTTTTTAATTTCATTTTTTATTTTTTATGCCCCACTAGTTTTAGTAGTGTATAATGTATTTTCCAAGTATGTATTTATTTCCTGTTGTTGATTTTTAGCTTTATACCCTTATGGTCAAAGGAGATGTTTTGTATGATTTCAATTTTTTTTAATTTATTGAGACTTGTTTTGTGTCCTAGCATATAATCTATTCTGGAAAATAATCCATGTGTGATGCAGAAAAAGGTGTACTGTTCTGAAGCTAGTATAGTGTTCTATAAGCATCCGTTAGTTCTAATTGGCCTATGGTTTTATTTAAGTTCTCAGTTTCTTTAGTGATGTTCTTCTTCTTTTTATTGGGGGTGGGGCATCTATGCATTCCTGCCTCCTTGCTTCCTGAAAAAATGCTGCCTTCTTGATCTCCCATGGTTGATTGTTCCAAAGAGTGAATCTTCCTGGTGTAGGTGTTCATTTTGTAAGCCTGACTATTATTTGGCTGAGAATTGAGCCACAGGCATGAGTTCTGTTCCATACCTGAAGGGTGACTCAGGACTGTAGTCTTGGGGGCTTCACCAGTCTCTATTAGACCAGTAAGCCTAGACTTTTTTTTATGATTTTGAGTTTTTCCCACATTTTTTTCCCACTCTATCCAAGATCTCCAATTTTAATCACTTTCCAAGTGGTTGGCATTGGTAGCAGGGCACCATCATCTTCTGGTCTCAGGCTATTATAGACTGAAGTTTTCATGGTCCATTCATCTTTGGACTATTTCCATGCATGTTTTATTTTCTTCACTATTCTTTGCTCTGAATGAGGAAAGACTAATCATTGCATGTTAGATGGCTACTCACAGCTTTTAAGACCCCAGTCACTCACTACTCACCAAAATAAGATGTAGAACAGTATTTTTGCATACCATGTTGTGCCAATTGAGCTTGAGATCTCTCATGACCATGCTTTCCAGCCCCTAGATTCAGCAACACACTCCCTCAATGTGCTTAGTTGTGGTAAGAAATTATCTTAACTTTGCAATTGTTGCATTTTATGGAGATCTTAACCTCTCTCTTTTTTTCCCGTGTATAAATTCAAATATTTGCTAAATGTTCTTGCCTTTCCATTTGGACAACTTCCTTGACTCCTACTTGCAGAGCTGGTCTGGTGCTACAAAATTTTCACAGCTTCTATTTATTTAGGAATGTCTTGTTTGCCCTCTCATTTTTTAATGACAGCTTTGCTGGGTAAAAAAAAAAAAAAAAAAACGTTGGTTAGTATTTTTGATCAATATTTTATACATGTTGCTTCATTATCTTCTGGCTTCTAAAGTTTCTGGGACAAAATCCACATTGATTCTTATGAAAAATATTTGATATGTTATATTGTGTTTTTCTCTTGCTGTTTTCAGAATTCTTTCCCTGTCTTTGGTTTACAGGAATGTTATTGGGATTTGATGCAGGATTGATCTTTTTTCTTATTTCTTCTAATTGGGGTTCCTGTAGGTTCCTGTATTTTCAGGATTGTTTCTGCATGCAAAGCTGGGAATTTCTTTGATTATCTCTTAGAAAATTATTTCTATGCCTTTATTATTTGTCCTTGAGCTCTGTAATTCCAATATTATATTTCTTAATTGAATCCCATGTTTCCATTTAGCTTTGTTTGCTTTTCTTTGTTCTTCTCTCCTGTTTCTCTTTAGAGTTGATCGTTTCAGTTACTCTATCTTCCAGTTTACTTATTCTTCTGTCTGTTTTAATCTACTGTTGAATGTTTCCCTTGCATTTTCTAATTCAGTTGTTTTAGTCTTCAGTTCCAATAATTCTCTCTTTTTTTGTTGTTTTCAATTTTTTTTTTGAATTTTTCATTTTGTTCCTTAATGTATTAGTTTGTTTTCTATGTTCTTCCTCCTTTCTTGAAATATATTTAGCACCATTGTCTGGAAGTTGTCAATTTTTTTCCCATTAGGTTGGCCTCCATAGAAGAAATTTCCTGTTCTTCATGTTACTTTTTGTTTTGTCCTTCTCCTGTGATTTTGTGTGTTTTATTATTTTTCCTGAATATGGGACATTTATAACTTTTTTATAAGTTTTATGTTTTTTCAAGGTAATTATACCTTAGATTTAGTTCCACTACCTTTTAGAGGGCATTTTTGTCTTTAGGTTTTTTCTACAACTGGGTCATGAGTTCTGACTGATGTTTTATCTGGGTGTTTAAGTCTTTTGGTGCTTATTCTGTCTGGTTCTTCCTAAGATGTTAGGTCCCCTTTTTCTTCTGATGTTTTGACTGTAGCGCTGGGTGCACTCCTGGGGTTGGTTTCTTTCACCTCCTTACACTGAGTTTGAGATGGCTTTACCTTTGCACTCAATGTGTGTGCAAGGGAGAGAAGTTTCACTGGGCATAGACTTAGAAGTAAGACGTGTTTCTCAGCTTTTCTGAGGCAAAGATGGGGATCACTTTGTGCCCTTCCATCATGGATGACCCTGTACAAGCTTTCCTATGATGGTCTACAGTAGGCAGGGAGTCAGTTGTTTCCCTCTGTGCTGCCTGCCTGATATATTTTTCTTGGCTTGGTTAATGGTTGGATCTTGCAGTTTTCAGTATGTCTGGGTCCTAGAAAATGTCTACCTTGGGTTTTAGTGAGATTCAACAGTCCACATTCAGAGGACTTTGGTCTCCTTAAATTCTCTCCCAAGTATTTGGCCTGTAAACTTCCACAGCCAATTTGTGCCACCTTAAAAATCACATTTCCTAAATTTACTTCTCATCTTATGTCCTTTGTTTAGGGTGTTGCTCATTCCCAACTGCCAAAATGGTCATGAGGAACCAAATCCTTCAAGTGCCAGCAATTAATATCTCCAAGCTTCTGTGCCACCTTATCTCTCCTCTGCTCTGTTTCTGGACTCACTTCAACTCTCCAATCTTACAGCTGCTGTAGTTCAGTGGGTTATTTACTGAGAAATAAATGGGAGTGGATACTTACTCCATCATTTTGCCTTGCCTCCTCAAATTTTCTTTTTTAATGACAAAAAAAAAAAAAGTTCCTTTAAGAGGAGATTGAAAAGAAGAAAGCATAGTGTGCTCTTAGTCTTCATGCTCCTTATGAAATAAAATAAGGTGAAGAAGAAAGTAAGAAATGAACAGTTTTCATAATTAATTTTTCATAATTATTTTTTTATTTTAAATCTCTATTGAGATATATTTTAGATATCATAAAAGCCACTCATTTCAAGTGTAAAATACAATGTTTTTAGTAACTTTACCAAATGGTATAGCCACCACAATAAATACGTTTTTTAATGTTTTCACATACACACACCCCATTTATAAGTAGGAGTCTCTGAATGCTGCAAATTGTTAACATATTTTGTTGTAACAGAAAGGTTGGAAGTTCAAGTGCACCCAAAGGCACCTTGAAAGAAAGCCATGTCAAACTAATTCTAAATGATAAGCTATTGAAAACCTATGGAGCACAGTTCTACTCTGACACAAATTGGGTCACCATGAGTTGGAGCTGAGTGAATGACAACTGGTTATTTATAGTTAATTCCTATTCCCACACCTGAGACTCAGGCAGAAACTAATCTACTTTCTATATAAATTTGCCTTTACTGGACATTTAACATAAATAGAAACATAGATAAGTGGTATCTTTTGTCTGGTTTCTTTCACTTGCATGACATTTGAGCTTCATTCATGATGTAGCAAGTTCAATCTTTATGTAGCCAATTGTTCTTTCCTTTTTGTTGATGAACATTGTACCATGTATGGATAGAACACTTTTTGATTATTCATTCACCAGTTCATGAACATTTTTAAGTTGTTTCTAGTTTGTTCTTTTTTTTTTGTTTTCATGAATAATGCTGTTATGAATATCTGAGTAGAAATTTTTGTGTGGAAATATGTTTTCAATTTTCCTGGGTATATACCTAGAGATTGAATTACTGTTATGTGATAGTTTTATATTAAACTTTTTGAGAAACTCCTAAACTGCTTTCTAAAGTGTCTGTACAAGTTTACATGCCTACTAGTAATAAATGAAGGTTGCTGTATCTCCATGTCTTTACCAAAATTTAATTTTATTTATTATAGCCATTATAGTGGTTATGAGATGTCATTTCATTATTGTTTTAATTTACATTTTCCTAAAACTAATAAGGAGCTCTGGTGGAGTAATAGTTAAAGCATTCAGCTGCTAACCAAAAGGTCAGCAGTTTTAACCCACCAGGTCCTCCATGGGAGGAAGATGAGACAGTTTGCTTCCTGAAATATTTACAGCCTTGGGAATCTGATGAGGTAGTTTTACTCTCTCCTGAAAGGGTCACTATGAGTTAGAATCACTCAATGGGAGTGGGTTTGAAGTTTTTAATAACTAATATTTTGAGCATCTTTTCATGTACTTATTAATCATTGGTATGTCTTCCTTTCAGTTGTTGTTGTTAGGTGCCATAGAGTCATTTCTGACTCATAGCTACCCCATGCACAGCAGAACGAAACAACACCCAATCCCATGCCAGCTCCATGATCCTTGCTATACTTGAGCCCATTGTCAGAGCCACCATGTTAATCCATCTCGTCAAAGGCTTTGCCCTCTTTCATTGACCCTCCACCTTACCAAGCACAACATCCTTCTCCAGAGAATGGTTCCCTCTGACAACATGAACAAAGTAGGTGAGACAAAGTCTGGCCATTCTCACTTGCAAGGAGCATCTCGGTTTCACTTCCTCCAGGACAGATCTGTTGGTTCTTTTAGAAGTCCATGGTACTTTCAGCATTCTTCACCAGCACCACAACTCAAAAGCATAAACTCTTCTTTGATCTTCCTTATTCATTATCCAGCTCTCACATGCATATGAGGTTAATGGAAATATCATGGCCTGTGTCAGGCACACTTAGGCCTCAAGGAGACATCCTTCCTCCTCAGCACTTGAAAGAATTCCTTTGGAACCAAACTGCCCAGTGCTACATGTCATCTAATGTCCTGACTGCTGCTTCCATTGGCATCAATTTAGAACCAAGCAACGTGAATTATTTGAGAACCTCAATCATTTATCCATTTATCATGATGCTGCTTTTTGGTTCAGTTGTGAGGATTTTTGTTTTCTTTATATTGAGATGTAATCCATACTGCAGACTTCAATCTTCATCAGTAAGTGTCTCAAGTCATCCTCACTTTCAGCAAGCAAAGTTGTATCATAAGCATATCTCAGGTTGTTAATGATTCTTCCTCCAATACTGATGCCATGTTTTTCTTCATATAGTCCAGCTTCTCGGATTTTTGGCTCAGCATATAGACTGGATAAGTATGGGGAGAGGATACAACCCTGATGCACTCCCTTCTTGATTTTAAACCATGTAGTGTTCCCTTGTTCCATTTGAATGACAGCCTCCTGGTCAAGTTACAGGTTCCTCATGAGTACAATCAAGTTTTCAGGAATTCCTATTCTCAATGTTATCCATAATTTTTCATGATCCACACAATCAAATGCCTTTGCATAGTCAGTAAAATACAAGTTAACATCTTTCTGGTATTCTTTGCCTTGACCCAAGATCCATCTGACAGCAGCTATGATATCCCTTGTTCCACGTCCTCTTCTGAATCCAGATTGAACCTCTGGAAGTTCTCTGTCAATATACTGCTGCAACCATTTTTGAATTATCTTCAGCAAGATCTTACTTGCATGTGATATTAATTATAATGTTCAATAATTTCCACATTCTGTGGGATCACGTTTCTTTGGAATGGGTACAAATATGGATCTCTTCCAGTCAGTTGGCCAGGTAGCTGTCTTCCAAATCTCCTGGCATAACCAAGTGAGTGCCTCCAGTGCGGCATCCATTTGTTGAAATATCTCAATGAGTATTCTGTCAATTTCCGGAGACTTGTTCTTTGACAATTCCTTCATTTCAGCTTTGACTTCCTCCTTCAGTACCACTGTTTCTAGATTATATGCCACCTCCTGAAATGGATGATGATCAACCAGTTCTTTTTGGTACAGTGACTCTGTGTATTCCTTCCATCTTCTTTTGATGTTTCCTGCATCATTCAATATTTTGCCCTTAGAATCTTTCAATATTGCAACTCGGGGCTTCAATTTTTTCCTCAGTTCTTTCAGCTTGAGAAACGCTGAACGTGTTCTTCCCTGTTGGTTTTCCAACTCCAGGTCTTTGCACATTTCATATCGTAATTGTCTTTGTCTTCTAGAGCTGCTCTTTGAAATCTTCAGTTCAGCTTTTTTATCTTGTCATTTCTTCCATTTACTTTAGCTACTCTCCCCTCAAGGCTAAGTTTCAGAGTCTCTTCTGTCATCCATTTTGTTCTTCACTTCTTTTCTTGTCGTTTTAGTGACCTCTTGCTTTCTTCATGGATGATGTTCTTGATGTCATCACACAATGGTTTTCAGTCATTGGTGTTCAATGCATCAAAGCTATTCTTTAGATGGTCTCTAAATTCAGGAGCGATGTATTCTAGATCAAATTTTGGCTCTTGTGGACTTGTTTTAATTGTCTTTAACATCAAATTGAACCTACATATGAGCAGTTGATAGTCTGTTCCACAATCAGCTCCTGGCCTGGTTTTGGCTGAAGATGTTGAGGTTTTCCATTGCCTCTTGCCACAGATATAGTCCCGCTGATGAAGTCCACTTGTACAGCTGCAGTTTGTGTTGTTGAAAAAAGGTGTTTGCAATGACTAAGTCATTTGTCTTGCAAAATTCTACCATGTGAGTTCCAGCATTATTTCTGTCACCAAGGCCAAATTTTGCAACTACTGGTGATTCTTCTCTGTTTCCATCTTTTGCATTCCAGTCACCAGTGATCATTAACACATCCTAATTGAATGTTCGGTCAATTTCAGACTATTGAAGCTGATAAAAATCTTCAGTTGCCCATCTTTGGCTTTGGTGGTATTGGTGCATGAATTTGAATAATAGTCGTATTAATGGGTCTTTCTTGTAGATGTATGGATATTATCCTATTACTGACAGCATTGTGCTTCAGGACAGATCTTGTAACATCCTTTGTGATAATGAATTCCACTTCATTCCTCTTTAAACTGTCATTCCTGGCATAGTAGATCATATGTTTGTCTGATTCAAAATGGCCAAAACCAGTCCATTTCAGTTCACTAACGCCTAGGATATTAATCTTTATATATTCCATTTCCTTTTTGACAACTTCCAATTTTCCTAGATTCGTACTTCATACATGCCATGTTCTGATTATTAATGGATGTTTGCCACTGTTCCTCCTAAATTTAAGTGTTGCCACATCACCAAATAGAGGTTTTGAAAACTTTATTTTATCCTTATGAGTAAGGCTGATTTTATTCTGATAATGCAGCTCTTGCCCAGTACTGCTTTGAGAGCTTTCTAAGCTAAGTGAAAAATCTTCCTCCTTGGTACTGGACAATGTTTCCAGATTATTCATAAAGTTGCACAGTAATGTATCAGACAGTATTTCTCTGCTATTCATAAGGTTTTCCCTGGCCAATTCTTTGAGAAGTGGATGGCCTCTTCCTTTTTCCTAGTCTGTCTCAGTCTGCAAGGCTATAAATATTTGTCAGTTTTTTTCTTGAGCTACTTTCCTTATTTCTTATTGAGTTTTAAGTATTATATGTAAATTTTGGATACTAATATTTATCAGATTTGTGGTCTACAAATATTTTCTTCCAGTCAGTTACTTATATTTTATTTTCTTAATGGTATCTTTAAAAAATGTGATTTTGGAGACATGTACAGAGCAAATCTGGTTTCCATTCCTAACTGGTATCTTTTGAAGTACAAAAATTAAATTTGATCAGCTCAACTTATCAACTTTCTGCTCTTTTTGGTGTCCTATCCAGATCATCATTGTTTAACACCAGTCTCAAAGATTTAGACTTTATCCTACATTTTCTGGTGAAAAGTTGGTTGTACAACTCTTTCATATATGTTTCTTGTCCATTTTGATTTAATTCTTGTGTGTAATGTGAGGTAACTAAGTTCATCTTCTTGCATGCATATATCCAATTATTTCAGCACCATTTGTAGAAGAGACTACACTTTCTTGACATCATTGTAGAACAATAGTTTGATTATAACTATAAGGGGTTATTTCTGTAGCCTCAATTCTGTTTACAATTAGTCAGTGAGTTAAGAATTACTACCCCAGTTTTCCAGATGACAGAACTGGGATTGGTCAGTGTTTGATCAAGCTTCTGAAGAAGTCAAATCTTCTCTAATATCCAGCCTCTTTCTTTCTTTAAATTTAACAATATCTTTTTGTTATTGTTGTTGTTTGTTTGCTTTTAATTTGTATTGTGATTTGGGTAAGAGTTTACCGAGAAAATTCACTTTCCTTACAGCAGCTCATATACACTTTCATGACATTGACTGCATTTTCCAAAATGCAATAGCTCCCCTCTCACTTGCTCCCCATAATTACCTCTTCCCTGTGTTTTTCCAGTCCATGCATTCCTGCCCCTTGAGCTGTCTCCCTGTATGTATACAGGCCTTCTATTCTCCCATGAATGATCTATCCAAGCAGTGTATCTACTTATCGTAAATGTTCAGCTTACGTGGCTGTCTTTTGTTTGGCTGGAAGCCACAGGAATAGGTTCAGTTCCTGACCTGAAGGGCAGCTAGGTGACATAGTCTCAGTTCCACCAGGCTCTATTAGACAAGCACACCTTCCACCCTCCCTTTTTTAAAAATGATTTTGAATTTTGCTCCACATTGTTCTCCCACTCTATCCAGGATCTCTTACATAGATCCCCCTCCGAGTGGTTGACAGTGGTAGGTGGGCACAATCTAGTTCTTCTGGTCTCATAGTCATATAGGCTGAAGATCACATGGTGTACCAGTCGATTGTTTCCATGTGTCTTTGGTTTTCTTCATTATTCTTTGCTCTGGATGAGGAGAGACCTATAGTTACATCTAGATAGCTGATTGCAAGCCTCTGAGATCCCAGTTGCAATGAACGCGGGTGTACATATAACTGTTCTTGTCATGACTCTCACTTCTTTAGGATATATACTTAGTAATATTCCTAGCTCCTAGGAATTGCTAGGAGCTCTGGTAGCATAGTGCCTAAGGCACTTGACTGCTAACCAGAAGGCTGGTGGTTCAAATCCGCCAGCCACTCCTTGGGCAATCTACTTCTGCAGTGATACTGCCTTGGAAACTCAAGGAGGGGTCACTAGGAGTTGGGTCTGACTTGATAGCACATAACAACAACAACAACAATAATGGAATTTCTGGGTTAAATGGTATTTATAATTCCAACTTTTGAAGGGATCACCATATAGCTTTCCACAGTGGTCATATCATGACAGTTCCACCAGCAGTGCATGAGAGTTCCAATCTCTCCACATCCTTACCAGGATTTGATATTGTCTGTTTTGTTGAACTTTGATACTAGTGCTGGGGTGAGATGGTATCTCATAATTGTTTTGATTTTCATCTCTCTAATGGCTAATTTTCATGAGCGTTTCTTCATATGTTTGTTGGGTGCCTGAATATTCTCTTTGTTGAAGTCTTCTGCCCATTTTTAATTGGATTGTCTTTTTGCTGTTGAGATGTTGGAGTATTCTATAAATTCTAGAGATAAGTCCCTTGTCAGATATATCATTGCTGAATATTTTTTCCCAAACTGTAGGTTCTCTTTTGACTTTTTCTGAAAAGTCTTTGGAAGCACATAAAAATTTAATTTTGAGGAGATCCCATTCATCTAGTTTATCTTCAGTTATTTGTGCATTTTGGATTATGTTTGATAGTCTATTTACGCCAAATATCAGGGCCCCTAAATTTCCCCATATTTTTTTTTTTCTTGAGGAACTTTATAGTTTTAGGCTTCACATTTAAGTCTTTGATCCATCTGGAGTTAGGTTTTGTGTATGGTGTGATGTACAGATCTTGTTTCACTTTTCCACAAATGGATATCCAATTTTGTCAGCACCATTTGTTAAACAGATAATCTCTTCCTTATTTAATGGATTTGGGCAATTTGTCAAAGATCAGTTGACCATAGGTCAACTATTTCTGGATTCTCAATTCTATTCCATTGGTCTACGTGTCTGTCGTCGTACCAATGTCAGACAGTTTTGACTACTGTGGCTGTACAGTAGGTTTTGAGATATGGAAGTATGAGAGACCTCCTATTGTGTCCTTTTTCAAAAGTGCTTTGCTTATGCAAGGTCTCTTTCCTTTCCATATAAAGTTGTTGTTGTTGTTGTTATATGCTGTCGAGTCGGACCCAACTCATAACGACCCCTTTTTGGGTTTCCGAGATGGCATCACTACAGAAGTAGATTGCCCAACCTTAGAGATTGGTTTTTCCACATCCTTAAAGAATGTTGATAGGGTCTGAATTGGAATTGCACTGAATTATAGATTGCTTTGGGTAGAATTGACATTTTCACAATGTTCAATCTTCCTATCCATGAGCATGGTGTGTTCTTCCATTTATGCAGATCTCTTATGGTTTCTTGATGTAGTCTTTTTTTTTTTTCTTTTTACCCTGTTTTACATTCAACGTTACATATAAATTTAATCTCACTCCCCATTTACCGTGTCCAACTCTAACCCAGTCTCTGCACCTCATTACCCTGTAACCATCCCCCTGTGCCCTTCATATTTATGCACTCTTGTTTGTTCTGCATTTCCTCAACCTGAATGTTGGTCCTCTGATGCCCCGTGGTCCACTGCTCTAATGGATGTATTACCATAGAGTATGTGGGTGCCTCATCTTGAGTTGAGTGGTCTGCATGTACACCTTGTTAACTATTGGGCTGAGAGTGAGACCCTGGGGGTGAGTTTTATTCCAGTTGCAGAATGTTTTCCAGGGCCATAGTATTGGGGGTCTCATCAGACTTCCTCTGACCAGTAATTCTGGTCATTATTGAGTTTTTGGATTTTGTTCCATGTTTTTCCTCCCATTCTATCCAGGATCTCCAGATTTGATCCTTTCCTGAGTGGTTGACATTGGTAGCCAGGCACCATGTAGTTCGTCTGTTCTCAAGGGCTATCGCTGATTGCTTCCAAATGTCTTTTTTTTTTTACATTCTTTTTCACTTCCAATGCTAGGAGAATGTTTGTTGCATCTTAGATGGCCACTTGAAAGCTTTTAAGACCTCAGTCACTACTCACAAATGTAGGATGCAGAACAAGGTTTTTATGTATTTTGTTGTGCCAATTGAGTCTGGTGTCCCCCAGTACTATGATCCTGAGCCAGTAGAGCTGTTGGATTTCTCTCCCATAGTGTCTGGGTGTCTGTGACAGATTGCTTTGTTTCTGTCTTCTATTGTTTCTGTTATGATTGCAGGTATTTTGCATCACTGGTGTCTGTGCCTCAGCTGAATTGGTCTAGAGTATACTCCCGTTCACTGACCCCTATCTGATCCTATCAGGTGTTTATGTGTTTATCTGTAGCCTGGTGTTTGGTGTTAATGGTGATGCAATATTGTGGACACAATGATTGGTATAAGCATCTGTCCCCTATGTCTTATGTGCACAATTCAGTGTCCGACTATTTCCTAAGGTTATCCTGGTGGTCACAGTTCCATTCTGTATATCCCTCCTCTTACCCACGTCAGAGTTTGGGCCCCAACTAGCCCAAAATTAATCCCTCCCCTTCCCTCTCCATCCCTGTAACCTACAACTTGAGTCCCCTTTGCAAACAAACCCTTCTTTGTCTTTTTACAATAATGGGTTCATACATTACTTGTCTTTCTGCAATTGACATTTCATTCAGCATTACATCCTCCAGGTTCTTCCACATTGTGAGATGATTTGCATATCCCTCATTGGACTTTAATGTAGCATAGTATTCCATTGTGTGCATGTACCATAATTACTTATCCACTCATCCGTTGATGGGCATTTAAGTTGTTTTCATCTCTTTGCTATAGTGAATTGTGCTGAGATGAACATAGGTGTACATATGTCATCTGTGTGCTATCTCTCACCTCTTTAGGATATATTCCTAGTAATGGAATTGCTAGGTCAAATGGTACTTCTATTTTCAGTTTTTTAAGGAAAGGTCATACCGTTTGCCACAATGGTTGTACCATTTTACAATCCCACCAGCAGTACACAAGAGTTTCAATCTCTCTGCAACCTCTCCAACATTTGTTGTTTTCTAACCTGTTGAACTTTGCTATTATTGCTGGGGTGAGATGATATCTCATTGTTGTTTTGATTTGCATCTCTCTAATGATTAATGATTGTGAGCAATTTCTCACGTGTCTGTTGGCTGTCTGTATATCTTCTTTGGTGAAGTGTCTGTTCAAGTTCTTTTGCCCATTTGTGAATTGGGTTATTTTTCTTTTTGGTGTTGAGGTGTTAAATTTTTCTATAGATTTTGGAGATAAGTCCTTTATCAGATATGTCATAGGCAAATGTTTTCTCCCAATCTGTAGGTTCTCTTTTTCCCCTTTTGACAAAGTCTTTCAATGTGTGTAGAATTTAATTTTTAAAAGGTCCCAGTCATCTAGCTTCTCTTCTACTTCCCACACAGTCTGGGTTATGCTTGATTGTCTATTTATGCTGTAAATTGTTGTGTTGTTGCTATGTGCCATCCTGTCAAGTCAGACCTTACTCATAGTGACCCCTCCTTGGGTTTCTGAGGCAGTATCACTATGAAAGTAGATTGCCCCATCTTCCTTCCTAAGAGTGGCTGGTGACACCAGCCTTTTGGTTAGCAGTCAAGTGCCTTAGGCACTACACTACCAGAGCTCCCATGCCATAAATTAGGGCCCCCAGATTTACCTCTATTTTATCTTTGATGAATTACATAGTTTTGGGTTGCTTCACATTTAAGTCTTTGATACAGCTTGAGTTTGTTTTTGTGTGTGGGGTGAGGTATGGGTCCTGTTTCATTTTCCTACAGGTGGATATCCAGCTTTGCCAGCACCATTAGTTAAAGAGGCTGTCTCTTCCCCATTTAATGGATTTTGGACCTTTGTCAAAGATCAGTTGTCCATAGATGGATGGGTCTATATCTGGACTTTCTATTCTGTTCCATTAGTCTATCTCTCTGTCATTGTACCAATACCACACTGTTTTGACTACTGTGGCTGTATAGTAGTTCTTAAGATCCAGGGGTTTGAGACCTCCCACTTTGTTTTTCTTCTTCAGAAGTGCTCTGCTTATCCAAGGTCTCTTTTCTTTCCATATGATATTAGTAATTGGTTTTTCCATGTCCTTAAAATTTTTTCTTGGAATCTGGTTTGGGATTGTGTTAAATGTGTAAATTGCTTTAGATAGTATTGACATTTTCACAATATTCAGTCTACCTATCCATGAACACGGTAGGTTCTTCCATTTATGTAGTGCCCTTGTTGTTTCTTGTAGCAGTGTTTTATAGTTTTCTTTGTATAGGTATTTTGTGTCTCTGATGAGGTTCTTGATGTAATCTTTTGTAGTTTTCTTTGTACAGGTCTTTTGTGTCCCTTGTAAGATTTATCCCCAAATTCTTTCTTTTTTTTGTTTTTGTAGCCATTGTAAATGGTACTGATTTCCTTATTAGCAATCTCTTTGCTTCTGTAGAGGAATCTAACTGATTTTTGGATGTTGATCTTGTACCTGCCACTATGCTAAATCTCTCAATTAGTTACCATAGTTTTTTTGTTGTTGTTGTTGTTGTTTTTTTGTTTTTTTAACCGAGTCTCTTGGGTTTTGTGGGTATAGGATTATATCATCAGCAAGTAGTGATAGTTTTACTTCTTCCTTACCAATTTGGATGCCTTTGATTTTCCTTTCTTGCCTTATGCCCTGGCTAGGACTTACAATACATTGTTGAATAGAAGTGGTGAGAGAGGGCATCCTTGTCTGGTTCATGTTCACAAGGGGAATGGTTTCAGGCTCTCTCCATTGAGAAAAATGTTGGCTGTTGGTTTTGCATAGATGCCCTTTATTATTTTGAGGAATGCCCCTTCTATTCCTAGTTTGCTTAGAGTTTTGATCAGGAATGGGTGTTAGATTTTATTAAATACCTTTTCTGCATCGATTGATATGATCATGTGGTTATTTTCCTTTGTTTTATTTATGTTATGGATGACATTGATTGTTTTTCTAATGTTGAACCATCCTTGCATACCTGGTTTGAACCCCATTTTGTCATAATGTATTATTTGTTTGATATGTTGTTGGAGTCATATTTAATACACCACATTCAATCACAGAAAGAATAACTGGAAAGTTATATTATTTGTAGCTTTCCTTTTGAGTGATGTCTTTGCTTGGTTTTGGAATCCAAGGTTATGCTTACTTTATAAAATAAATTTGGGAGGATTCTGTACTTTTCTAAATTTTAGATAGTTTGAGTAGGATTGGTATCAGCTATTCTCTTAAAGTTTGGTAGAATTCTCTAGTAAACCCGACTGGGATAGGACTATTTTTTTGTTCGTAATTTTTTTTTTTTTAAACGACCTATTCAATTTCTTCTTTTGTTATGGATCAGTTCAACTTTTCCACCTCAGTCTGTGTTTAGGTAAGTATTGAGTTTCTATAAATCTGTCCATTTCTTCTAGATTTTCAAATTTGTTGGAGTACAGTTCTTCCTATTATCCTGATATTATTATTTTTATTTCAATTGGTTCTGTTTTTATGTTACCCATTTTGTTTCTTAATCATGTTATTTGCATTCTGTCCTTCTGTTAAATTTGCCAGTGGTTTGTCAATTTCATTAAACTTTTCAAAAACAAACAACCAAAAAATAAAACAATTTCAAGTCTTGTTGATTTTTTCTATTATCTTTCTATCTTCTGTTTAATTGATTTCTGCTCAATTCTTTATTTCCTTCCTTCTGGTGACTGTAAACTTTTCTTGCTGTTCTTTTCCTAATTGTTAGAAATGTTCATTTAAAATGTTGATTTTAGTTCTTTCTTCTTTTTGATGTGTGCATTTATTGCTGTAAACTGGCCTTTGATCACTGCTTTTGCTGTGTCCCAAAGATTTTGGAATGTTGTGTTTTCATTCTCATTTGATTCAAGGAATTTTTAAATTTTATTCTTTATTTCTTGTCTTACCCAGTTGTTCTCAAGGAAGGTGTTGTTCAGGTTTCATGTGTTTGCTCTTTTCTGGTGATCTTCCTATTGTTGATTTCTAATTTTATAGCATTGTGATCTGAGAGATATCATGCAGTGTTTCAATGCTTTTAATTTTACTGACGTTTGGTTTATGGCCTAACTTATGTTCTATCCTAGAGAATGTTTCATGTGCACTGGAAAAGAATGTATATTTTGGTGTTGTTGGGTGAAGTGCACTGTACATGTCAATAAAGTCAAGTTGGTAGATAGTACTTTTTAGTTCTTCTTTGTCTCTTTTGAATTTATTTCCAGTTATTCTATCCATGATTGAAAGTGGTGTATTAAAGTCTCCTACTATGACTGTGGAGTCATCTATTTTTCTTTTCAGTTCTGTTAAAGTCTGATTTATGTATTTTGGGGATCTTTCATTGGGTTCATAGATATTTATTTTGGCTGTATCTTCTTGTTCAATTGATCCTTTAATCATTATATATTGTCCTTCCTTGTCTCTTATGGTAGTTTTTGTCTTAAAGTCAATTTGATCAGAAATTAATATTGATGCTCCTGCTCATTTTTGGTTACCAATAGCTTGACATATGATTTTTTGTCTATTTTTGTCTTTGTCTCTAAGGTGAGTTTCTTGTACAAAACACATTGATAGTTTATGTTTTCTTATCCAGTCTTCAACTCTCCATCTCTTGAGTGGTGAATCCATTGATATTCAGTGTAATTATTGACCAGTATGAATTGGCTGCTGACATTTTGTTATGTGTTTTTTTGTGTGGTTTTCCTAGTTTTTTTGTTACATATAATTTTCTGTGCTGAGCTCATTATGTTTATGAATCTTGTTATCATTCCCTTTGTTGCTATTGTTTTAGTATTTGCTTAATATTTGTGCTTCTCCTCTTTTTATTGTAATGTGAAGGTTTATCATTTTTCTTTGAGGTTACCCTGTGTTTTATAATTTTCTTCCCGCGTTTAGAACAGTCCATTCTATCTTGCAACTCTCTTGACTTCCTCATCATTCAGTTCTGTAATTACACTATTTTTTACCTCTTTTTGCTTTGTAGTTGTTCTCATTTGCTAATTGATATTTCTGGTTCCTTGTTTACAATCTTGTAAACTTATTTTACTTTGGATACTTCTATAGTTGTGTTGCTTTCTGGATTATGTCACCTTGTGTATTAATGGTCAGTTGTTGTTTGCTATTATAAGTTCTCTGCTCAAGGGACTCCTTTTAGTATCCCTTGTAAGGTTGCTCTGGTTTTAACAAATTCCTTTAATTTCTGCTTACCTGGAAATCTTCTAATTTCACTATCATATTTGAGGGACAGTTTTGCTGGGTATATAATTCTTGGTTGAAAATTTTCTCTTTGAGAGTTTTATACATACCATCTCATTGCCTTCTTTTCTGCATACTTTCTGCTGAGAAATAAGAACTTAATCTTATCCATTGCCCTTTGTAGATAACTTTTCATAATCCTGCTCTGCTCTAATGATGCTTTCTTTGTCTTGGGATTTGATGAGTTTGATGATAATATGTCTTGGTAATTTTCTTTTGGGATCTATCCTGTTTGCAGTTCTTTGGACTTCTTGAATGGATGTATTTTCTTCTTTCATTATATGAAGGGAGTTCTTTTTCCAAAAATCTTGGACAATTTTCTCAGTAGTTTTATTTTTCTCTTCCAGTTCTGGAATTCCACTTACATGTAGGTTATTCCTTTTGATGGTATCTTACATGAATCTTAGTCTTTCTTCATTTTGTTTTGCTCTGTTTTCTGATTGATCCCTTTCCAAAGAAATATTCAGGTATTTGTCTTCAGTCTTGTTTATTCTTCTTCCAAAGATTTGATTCTACTCCTTTGCCCTTTTGATGTGTTATCTATTTCTGTAGTTTAGTATTAATCTTTGGGATTTCTGTCTGTAGATTTTGTATCATTTCTAATTTTTCATTCATTTTGTCATTTTGTTCTTGTTTGTCTTTCAAAATTGTTCTAGGGTTTTGTTTGTGTTTTCCTTTATTTTGTCAGTGTTTTCCTTGATCTGTCTCTCAATCCTTTGAAGATACATAAGTACAATTCTTTTGAATTCCTTATCAGGGAGTGCCAATGCTGCTTCTTCCTCAGGATGTGCTTTGAGTCTGTATCCTGCTCTCTTTTTCTACCACTTTATCTTGCTTCTTTGTGTGGACTGTGACGGTCTGTTTCCTCTGAGACATTGTGTAATGGTTGTATTTGTATTTATAGTGCCTAAGGCACTATATAAATAAGGGGGGAGCTCTGGTAGCATAGTGGCTAAGACACTTGCCTGCTAACCAGACGGCTGGTGGTTCAAACCCACCAGCCACTCCTCAGAAGGAAG
>NW_006921765.1:3413483-3421202 GCF_000298275.1 Orycteropus afer afer | reverse complement strand
GTAGTGATATGGCCTCAGAAACCCAAGGAGGGGTTGCTATGAGTCAGGGCCCACTTGATGGCAAATAACAACAACAACTTTATATTTAATTGGTGATTGTATGTTGGAACGATTCACCCAAGATTTTTCTTTTCTTTCCTTTTTTTTTTTTTTTTGGATGTATCTGGGTAAGCAGGGTACTGCATTCTTCTATTTACTAGTTGTAAGCACTTATGCACTAATCATAAAGCAAAGCTGAATAAATTTTAAAACATTGAAACACTGCAGAGCATTTTCTCAGATCATAATGCTATCAAATTAGAAATCAACAATAGGAAGATCAACAGAAAAGAGCAAATACATGAAACTGAACAATACCTTCCTTAAGAATGACTGGGTGTTTGTTATAGAGAATGAGAGAGGCTGCACATATCTCTGTTAACTGTGAAAAGCAGTTAAGGATGAGTCTTGCTCTTCTTGGTAGTCGTTTATTGTTGGCCACCTGGTGGAGAAGGAAGTGGTGGCCCTCACATAGTAAGTGGAGCTGCAGGACGCACAGATGTGGTTATGTCATATGGGTATGGTTGCTGTCTCCCACTCAGTTAAACACAAACTACAATTGACTGTCCATTGAAAAAGTAAAAGCAAGTGGATAAAATACATACCACATAAACACAAAGGAACAATCACCAAAAAAGAGAGAGAGAAAAAAAGAGGAAAGCCAATGAATGAGAGAAAATATTTAAAGAAAGGCTTAAAAAAAAAAAAAAAGACAGTCATATTTATAGAAATAGTGAAAAAAAAAAATCTCCACAATATCTGGGGAAGGAGCAATAAGAGAAAGAGGTAGAGTAGGAGAATAATGAATAAAAAAAATGGAAAAGCCAAAAGGAAAGCAAGGAATGGGTAAAACCACAAGAAAGAATGGAAAAAAAAAAAAAATGGGAACCAGGGATACAGAAGAGACTAAAAGCTGAAAAGTAGGATCTGAGATGGGAAGAATAAAGAATAATAACAAAAGTATGAAAATAAAGAAAAAAAAATTAAAAAGACAAAAAGAAAGAAACAAACAAAAATGGAAAAAAGATCTGAGCGGAGCAGGGCAGGGCACCCAGCCTCCACCAAAGCACACAGACTGGAATGGAATTCCTGCCAGCCCAGAAGGCAGGTGGAAGTGAGAGATGGCTGCTCCTTTGTTCACCAAGAGTGTGTGGGGTATAAGAGTAATAAAGGGAATATTGCATTTTTCCAGTCATTCGTGTCTAGAATGTCATTGTGGTCCCAGGCTTGTGGAGCTTATTCTTAGATACCTGGAATCTGAGAGAAGGCTGTTGCTTTAAATATCCAAAAGGTCTAACCACTTGTAAACATTCAAAATGGCTGTGCTCTCCAGACAGCCAAAAGTCTATAGCTCAGCCCATCTCTCACTTCACTGCTTCCCTTTTTATTTATCAGCTACCAGTGCAGTGCTCCTTGCAGCCCCTGGCTAGCAGGGCTGACTTTTTGGTTAATTCTCAGGTCGTAACACCACTTGATAATATCCAAGCTGTCCATGCTTTCAAGATCACTGACAGATTGCAGCCCTGTTTGTCTCCTTTTTGGAGTTTTCATGCAGGTTATTTTACTAGTTGGAGTTTGGTCCACTTCTATGTCCTTCCTTTAAAAGCTCAGAGCTCCAGGATTATTTTCTGTATCTCTGTTAATTAGTTCCCCTTTTCTTTTGTTGAGGGAGCTCTGGTAGCATAGTGCCTAAGGCATTTGAATGCTAACCAGAAGGCTGTCAGTACAAACCCACCAGCCTCTCCTCAGAAGGAAGGTTGGCCAATCTATTTTCATAATGATATCTATCGCCTTGGAAATCCAAGGAAGGGGTTGCTATGAGTTGGATCTGACTCAATGGCAGTACATTGTGTTTGTTGTGTTTCTTTGTTGAAAAGGGTTTGTGTAGTTTGTCTGACTATTCCACCATATTACCAGAACTTAATAATACTATGGTCTTATGTAACATAACATATCCAAAATACCACCCTTTCAAAATGCAATTAGTATAAATTAAAGAGTCATTTACAATCTTTTTTGGGCTCAGTGTGAAATCTGGCATTAATTAAACTTATAGCATATCTCAATTTGGACTAAACCAAAATCAAAAACCAAAATCCACTGCCTTCAAGTCAATTCTGACTCATAGTGACTCCATTATGTTTCCAAGTCAATAAATCTTTATGGAAGTAGATTGTCCTATCTTTCTTCAAAGGAATGGCTGATGAGAAACCCATCGATCTTCTGGTTAGCTGTCAAAACCATTAGGCACTATGCCACCAGAGTATTTAATAACCACATGCAACTAATGCCTACTACATTGGACAATAGGTCTAGAGATTAATCAAAAGCAATCACAATACATTTTAACTTTAGAAGAATCATAAGCTGCTATTTTTAATGCATTTTGAAGCCATTTTAAGGTTAAGATAAATAACTTGCACTTTCTTTTTAACAATGCCATGGTGCAGAAAAATCATTTTGGAATTACATAATGTTGAAAAATATACTGAAATCTATAGGTTATCTATAATGATGGCCTTATATTTCAAGAATATTCAATGTTAAGAAAAGGAATTCACATGTGCAAATACCTGCCTTTATTTTAGTGATAACTTTATGTAATAAATGGATATTTCATTTAGTCATATAACAAAATCATTATCAAGTGGCTACAATGTATAGGAACCCACTAATCTATTAACAAGGAGTTCTGATGGTGTAATGCCTAACTGCTAATCAGAAGGTTGGCCATTCAAACCCACCAGCTGCTCCTGGGAAAGAAGATGGAGTGATCTATTTCCATAAAAATTTTCTGCATCGGAAACTCAATGAGGGTAGCTATGAGTCAGAATCTATTTGATGATAGTGTTTTTTTTTTTTTTTTTTAAACTCTCTTAATTAACAGGTATTTATTAAATATCCTCTATGTAATTCTCATGATGAACTTGCTATTGACTACCACTACCCATTTTCTGACAGACTTATCAGTTTACCATATACTCCCAAATACGTACTCCATTCTCCAACTCAGCTGAATAAGGGAGAAGTCACAAACACTCTGACTGACAACTAAATGAATTTAACTGTAAAAGAGCACCCATTCAGAGGCAAAAACCTGTCTCCAATAGGTTTTTGCCTCTGATTTGTTACTTCACATCCATTTTCCGTGCTTCCTTGGCTTTATTCCTGTAGTTCCTGAGAAATCTTGATTCCTGAATATCTCCTTTATCTTTTAACTGCCTGCTTTGTTCAGTTTTTGTTTCCTTATTTATTTATTTTTGTTTTGCCTTTGTTTTGGGTGCTGAGGTTCTCTATCTTGCTTGTCTTGAATTTAATCCTCCACTGATGTATGGAGTGACTTCTCATATTGATCCTTATCCTTATCTTGACATCCAATTCCCCAGGCGTTACTTATTTAATTCTAAATGCTTAGTTTAGCCTTGAACGTCAAAAATGTGGCTCTGATCTGCACCTGGTTTGTTCCTAAGTCCTTAGAATTTGTCTTCATTCCCATTGTTATTACCTTTATCCAAGAATTAAGGGACAGTGATTAGTAAAGATACAGGCTCTGGCCTCAGATTGTCTGGACTAAAACTTTGCCTATATTTTTCACTAGTTATGTACTTTACTAGACAGAAGAATGAACATGTCAGAGTTAGAAGAAACGCAACCATAATGTCCCACAGAAGTAAGGATGGTGGAGACTTCCATTGCTTACTTTGGATGCATCATCAAGAAAGACCAATTGCTAGAAAAGGACATAATGTTTGGCAAATTAGAGAGTCAATGAAAATGAGGGAAACCCATCGATAAATTGACACAATAGCCACAACAATGGAATCAAATATACCAACAATCATGAAGATGGCACAGGACTGGGAAACAATGTTCCTTTTGTTGTACATAAGGTTGTCATGAATCAGAACCTATTTAACAACAACTAAGTAAAATTGGGCAAATTGCTCAATTTTCCTTTGTCTTAACCTCCTTATCTATATAACAGAAATAATACTAGTATCTACTTCCTGGGATTATGATGAAAATTAAAGGAGTTAATGAATGTATATAGTATTTAGTTTGTGATAAACTTTCAGTCCATTTGAATTTTTATTATGATCAGTATTACTATTGTAACACAAGGAGCTGGTAGCACAGGCGTTAAGGAATTCGGCTGCTGACTACAAGGTCAGTGGTTCAAACCCATCAGTTGCTCTGTGAGAGAAAGAAGAGGCAGTGCTTCCATTAAAATTTACAGCCTTAGAAACCCTATGGGGCAGTTCTACTTTGTCCTAAAGGGTCTCTATGAGTAAGAATTGACTTGATGGCAAGGGTTTGTTTTGGTTTGGTTTGGCTTATTATAATACATCTCCCGAATTCTTAATTTTCTCTCATATAATTTATTCTCCACCCTGCAACCAGAGTAAACTTCAAAATATGCAAATGTGTGATGCATTCCCCTTGCCTCAGGTAAAATATGAACTCTTGATTTTTCTCTGGTGGCTCAGTGCCTAAAGCAGTTGACTGCTAACCAAAAGATTGGTGGTTCAAACCCACCAGCTGCTCCATGGAAGGAAAATGTGGCAATCTACTTCTGTAAAGATTTACCACCTTGGAAACCCAATGTGTGTTGCTGTGAGTAGGAATCAACTTGACAATAGTGAATTTGTTGTTTGTTTATTTTGACTTTTGCTTACAAGGTGTTTCTTCAGCTGGCCTCTGCCTCTTCTTTGGGGTCATTCATTTCTTACCTTTCTTTCTTTCTTTCTTTTTGTAGTTTTTAAAACTTTTTCTTTCTTTTGGTATTTTAAAGGAGCTCTGGTGGCCTTGTGCTTAAGGCATGTGACTGCTAACCAAAAGGCTGGTGGTTCAAACCCACCAGCCACTCCTTGGAAGGAAGGTTGGGCAATCTACTTCTGTAGTGATACTGCTTTGGCAACTCAAGGAGGGCTTGCTATGAGTCGAGCCTGACTCCACGGCATTGGGTTTGGTTTTCAGGTTTGGCATTTTATGGTCTCTTGTCCCTCTGCTTTCACTTATGCTGTTCCTGTTGATTGGAACAAACCATTCATCATCCCTTTACTTAGGTATATTCTACTCATCTTTTATGTCATATCTTGTATATTAATTTCTCCAGGAAACTTCACATGGACCCCTAAAGTAGTGTTATTCTATATATGTTCCCATAGCACCTTGAGTTCCCTTATCATTAAATTTCCCATGTTTTACTACAATTTCATATACAGTTGCCTTTACCTTTCACAAGATTTTAAGTTCTTTGCATTTGTTCTGCTCTCGGTTTCACTTCCAATACTTAACACGATGTTTAACCCACAGTAAGAGTCCAAAGGAGAGGGAAGAGATGTATATGGTTAATACACTGTGCTGCTAACAGAACGGTTAGAGGAGTGACTGGTGGGTTTGAACCACCAGCTTTTTTGTTAACAGTCACATGCTTTAAGCACAACGCCACCAGAGCTCCTTTAAAATACCAAAAGAAAGAAAAAAGTTTTAAAAACTACAAAAGAAAGAAAGAAAGAAAGAAAGAATGGTAAGAAATGAATGACCCTGAAGAAGGGATGCCGCTGAAGAAAGACCAGGTGATCTACCTCTAAAAAAAATTGTTGTTGTTGGTATGTGCCATCAAGTTGTACCCGACTCATAGCGATCTCTCCTTAGGTTTCTGAGGCTGTATCACTACAGAAGTAGATTGCCCAGCCTTGCTTCTGAGGAGTTGCTGGTGGGTTTGAACTGCCAGATTTCTGGTTAGCAGTCAAGTGCCTTAGGCACTACACTACCAGAGCTCCTTAGCTATTGACAATCATACGAAATACAGTTCTACTCTAACACACCTGGAAATGCCATGAGATGGATTCACCTAGGTGGTAACTGTCTTTGGTTTAAGCTCCTAGACACTCTGTAATGGGCTTGTAGATAATTGAGAACTATCTGCATTTTGATAGGTGTTCGTAAGTTAGGGAAAAGAAATTTACAGACCAAAATCTGAGAGTATTAATCACCAGATATTAGAGACAGTATTCTGTTAATTCCATAATGCAGTCTTATTTAAAGGAGTAGGACTAGAATAGATTAATTAATGCAAAGAAAAAAAAAAGATTTCAATTCTCTCTTACTCTTCCGTGTATCTTCATAGAGCATGTCATGGACTTTTGGGTGGAAAAAAAAGTGGCAAAAAAAAAAAAAGGAGAGAGAGAAGCAGGCTATTTGCACAGATATAATACCATTTGAAGTTTGGCTTCTTCTTTTCCTTTTGGATACACAGATGGTGGTATGTGAAATTTCCACCTCATATATAGCCGATAAATGATTTTCATAAGAGTGTCCCCATGCGTTTCATTTGTCTGTCACATTTGTTTACTCCAATTTATATACTTAACTAATTTAACTTGACATAATCAGGACTTGGCCATAAGAAGCAAGATGACATCTTTTAAATATTTCATTTAATAAGAAAGTACTGGATACAATCCCCTGTTTCTTTTTATTAGGGAAGGAGGTATAGACTAACCACTACTACTCACAGGATTAACATGAATTTATAATAATATTCTCCAACACATGAGCCACATCTACATTGTAACTAGTGGTAATTGATTTGGAATTGTTTCATTTTTAACGAGTTGTAATGAACTTTTTTTTAAACATCACTCTCAGTCACACATTAGTCCATTAATGCCATGCAATCTAAGAGAAACATGTACACTTCAACAACTTATGATGGTATTTTGTTCAGCCAAATCTACTTTGGCTTTCCCACAGCCTCTTGAAGTTGACATGACCTAGTTCAATGTGGTGGATTTCTCAGAACTTGGTCCCATTCCCTATGAAATATAAATGCAAAGGGCTGGGAGTCAACTGATTTCAACTATACTTTTTTCGTGGAAAAATTAAGGATTTATAAGAGTCCTATCTT
The DNA here is from genome assembly GCF_000298275.1 of Orycteropus afer afer. Lineage (NCBI taxonomy): Eukaryota > Metazoa > Chordata > Mammalia > Tubulidentata > Orycteropodidae > Orycteropus > Orycteropus afer. The sequence goes on along the minus strand of NW_006921765.1, from coordinate 3,414,250 downwards.
GTCTTTATGAGCTGCGAGTACAATTAACTGAAAATCCAATTCTCTTAATGGCTCTTCAGTATTCAGTCCAGTTTCCAGAGATTAGAAGGAAGTTTTAAAGAAAACTGAAGAAAATTATCTTCCTCTTTACTTTTATTATTGCTTTAAAGGTAATGTTTAAAAACATAGTGCCAGCTTCTCATGCACTAGTATTGTCTGTGGCATTATTCAGCTATGCTTACATCAAATCAGCTATTTCTATCAGTAAAATATGTTCTGCCACCAAAGGAGAAAAAAATGTGTGTAGCCTGTAAACTGAAATGACATTTTTTTTTTTTTTTTTTTAAGGAATGATTTATTTGTATCTGGCCTTATAGAAGTAACTTATATAGAGCTAAGGGAAATATATACACCTAGAAAGCTAAGAATAACTTTCTTAACAATCATTGAAAATGATTATTTGGGAGGATTGCTTTCATCCTTGACACCAAAATACCTAATGATAATATAACAATTGTGCAGAGAGTCTCTGTGCCACTGGTATGATCTGAATATCCAACACACTTCTTAAAACACTTTATGTGGTTGGCAGGTAGTGTGTCCCTCCATCATTGTTGTTGTGTTGTTGTTAAGTGCCATCGAGTCATTTCCGACTCATAGAGACCCCATGCACAGCAGAACGAAACACTGCCTGATCCCGCGCCAGCCCCACAATCCCTGCTATACTTGAGCCCATCATCGCAGCCACCATATCAATCCATCTCGTTGAAGGCCTCCCACTCCTTCGT
>NW_006921765.1:3379638-3410919 GCF_000298275.1 Orycteropus afer afer | reverse complement strand
AAGTGGAAGGCCTCTTCCTTCTTCCTAGTCTGTCTCAGTCTATAAACTGGGCTGTTACCTATGCACCAGGTGCATCTCTCTGGGTTTTAAACACCAGAGGCTCAGCCTCAAAACTCATGTCTACATGTCACCACAGTAGGACAAACCATTCCCTCCATCATTAATGTTCATATTAACACAAGCATGGAACCCGTTTCTTCACCAATGTCCACTGTTTGACCACAGTCTTACAAATGTTGCTATACCATGCCAGGAAGCCATAGACCAAACATTTCTCACATCACCTCTTGAGAAAATTAACTTATCTGCTCTTCTAATCCTCACTCCACTCTCAAAGTCTTATTGATAAGGAGGCAAAGATATTTTCTTTAAGTTCAGGAGCTGGTTACAAAGATTTTTTTTTTCCCCTATAATTCTAGTCTACAAATGCAGACTTAAGCCATCTGTTCATTCTTTTATTCATTTACAGGTGGCATAAGGAGAAGTGACACTAACTAGGGATTAAAACCCCCACAGAGCTCTACAACTTCAGTTTTGTTCATCTCTGGGGCTAAGGGATATAGCTTCTAATCTTAAAGGGATCAGAAGCTCTACTTCCTTCAATTGGGTCTCTGTTCCTTCTTGTTGCTGCCATGGCACTGTGGTGTTAAATTTTGATATTTAATACTCATTCTAAATTATAATATTTGTCAATCACTCTTTGGGCCTTGGAAAAAATAAATAATAATAATAAAAGAGTTTAGAAATTAACAAAATGATTATCATTACTGAGACCCAGAAGATAAAAAAAAATTAATTAATATTCAATGAATATTTTTTAGTGTGTTTTCTCAGTGTTAGTCATTCTGTAAGCATTAGAAAACCTAAGTAAGAATGTTTTATTCTCTTCTTAAGAATCTTATCATTTAGAAAAGGCAATAGACAATAAGAAAACAATAGAGTTCTATTTCTATCTTGAAGACATGTATGAATTACAGAGGAGAAACAGAAAAAGAAACATTGACATTTATTTGCAGGAAGCAGCAAAGGCTTAATAGAGAAAGTGGGTTTGGGCAAGACTTTGAGGGATGAACATTTTTCCAATATGTAGGATGAGAAGTCATCCTAGGGAAAGGGGAAAGACACAGAACATTATGCAGGTGAGAATCCCTGTATAAGAATGCACTAGTGTATCAGCACAGACCATTTCCTCTCTTTCATGTCTCAAAGGTCATGCAACAAGTACATTCCCAGAAGAAATGGGAAGAAAGTGCATGGGGATGTCCTTCAAACAGAAGAACATCCACTGTTCATTCATCTGTTTGAAAGGCTTTCAAATGTGCTAGAAGGCCAGCTGCAATGAAGCAGAACCCATCATAGAAACCAAGCCCTTTTCAACTTTCTCTTCACTCACCTTATTTCTATCACAAACAAGGTCATAGCCAGTGGTTTATTTATGTCATTCTGATTAGGCAGAACTGTGGGTGTGATTGTGAAAAAGTCTCAAATAAACACCTACCACAGTTAGTCCTAGTATGAATGCTTTTCACTCACTCCTTCACCACACCAACTGTGCTTAGAAGAATCTGCTTCATCTCTGGCATGTGTCCAGGTATTTCTGTGACACTTGAAGCTAAAATGTATGCAAATCCTGTGAGCTTTATAAAGGGGTACATCAAAAGGTGATTTGGAAGTTCTGATTCCAAAAGATGGACTGATAGTTCATTCTAAAATAAGCTTTCATTTTGTTGAATGAAGAAAGTAACACAGCAGATGTAGGGTGTACTGGGCAGGCTTGTGATTCATGGTAGAGGTGAAATAATCTTTTTTTCTTTTTTAATCATAGTAAAATTGCCTTCCCAGTTTAGCAGGAATCAATCAGGAACTCTTCCATCAAGTATACTAAAATATCTGTCTTTTCATCAACCTACAAGGCGATGGCACATGGGGAATATAATTTATCAGGAAGTGAGCCCCTTCTGTTGGGTGAGGCACTAAGTAGCAGATGTGTAAAACTAAATTGCAGAGAAAATAATCATGGAACTTCCTTTGAAAGAGTTTATTTCAATGAAACCACCATAGAGAAGATTTCCTTGAATAGCATTAAGTACTTCCTGCCATCATTGGACAGGGTCCTTTCCTCACCAATTAAAACAAACAAACAACAAGAACAACAACAACAAAACCACAACATAGGGCAGAAAAGGGGGGTATTATTCACTAGCCTAAGAAGCTCTGGGGGTGTAGTGCCTAAGGCATTTGACTGCTAACCAGAAAGTAGGTGATCCAAACCTACCAGTCATTCCACGGAAGTAAGACTGGGCAATCTATTTCTGTAAAACTTTTCCACCTCAGAAATCCAAAGGGAGTCACTGTGAGTCAGAATATGCTATGGCAGTGAGTAGTCACTACACTAGAAATCATTTTTCATTTTCTCTTTTATAACCTATCTTCATTTAAGAAGGGGTTTGATTTCTCAGTCTATAAATTTTAGGAACATATATGACACATAGGACATGACATTGGTAAGAGGAGGAAACCACTGTAACTACTAAAGTTTGATTAGTTTGACCTCACAAGGAAGCATCTCTGAGCTACTTTCCAAAACAAGGAATGGTGCCAAGAGTTTGGAGGAAGAGCTGTAGAATTAATTCTTCTGCCCCTTAGGAAGATGCACCAACTCCAGGAGGTCTAGACTGGGATATACATTTGCCCAGTGATACTGCCTCGGAAACCCAAGGAGGGGTCGCTATGAGTCGGGGCTGACTCGACGGCACATAACAACAACAACAACAATCGATTGATCTTTTGGGTTTCTTTTATTTTACATAAAGTAGCTGGACTTAGGGAAATTTTTAGCATGCTATTTAAATTTATGCATGCCATGTTTATGAATTATACTATAAAAATATTATCTGGGTCTCACAGAAAAAGAATTATTTTCCCTAATCTTTAGCCAGATTGACAAGGATGTGTTCCAATAATGACTATGATTTCTAAAGCAAAACATAAGGTAAATTCTAAAGCTCACATTGTTTTACAGTGATAGTTTAATTGTTGTTGTTTTTGGAACCATCAAGTCAATTCTAACTCATAGCAACCCTATGTACAACAGTATGAAACACTACCCAGTCCTGCATCATCCTTATAATCATTGCTATGTGTAAGTTCATTGTTGCAGCCACTGTGTCAATCCATCTCATTGAGGGTTTTCCTCTTTTTCCCTGACACTCTACTTTACAAAGCATGATGTCCTTCTCCAGGGACCAGTCCCTCTTTGATAACACGTCTAAAGTACATGACAATAAGTCTTACCATCCTCAGTTCTAAAGAGCATTCTGGCTGATCTTGTAAGACAGATTTGTTCATTCTTCTGGAAATCCATAGTATATTTAAGATTCTTCACCAGCACCACAATTCAAAGGCATCAATTCTTCTTCAGTCTTCTTATTCACTGTCCAGCTTTCACATATGTATGAAGTGATTGAAAATACCTTGGCTTGAGTCAGGCATACCTTAGTCCTCAAAGTGACACCTTTGCTTTTTAACACTTTAAAGAGATCTTTTCGCGGCAGGTTTGGCAAATGCAAGATGTCGCTTGATTTCTTGACTGCTGCCTCCATAACTTTGATTATGGATCTAAGAAAATGAAATCCTTAACAACTTGAATATTTTCTTTGTTTAGTTTATCATGATACTGCTTATTGGTCCATCTGTGAAGATTTTTGTTTCTTTATGTTAGAGTGGCCACTGACAAGGTAACTTTTGAATCAAAAAGTTAATGAAGGTATTTAAAGGAGAAACATCTCAGGTAGAGGGACAGCATGTATAAGGATCCTGGGGCAGATGTATTGATCATTGGTAAGAGCCAATGACAGAAGAAGGAAAGTATTAGACGAACATAGAGAGGTAGTGAAGGGCTTTGGAGATGTGTATGTGTATATGAGAATATGCATCTGTGTGTCTCTGTCTGTGTGAGGACAGGGTGGGAATGGGGCACTGATTTATTACTCATTTAGGATTGTTGACATAAGAGACTTGCAGTAGGTAAAAGGCCTCAAGAGTGAAGATGATTCAGGCCAAATGTCTGTATGTATCTGTGTTTGGCTGGGTTCTCTAGAGAAGCAAAACTGGTAAAGCTTAGAGAGAGAGAGATTTATTTTAGGAAAATGGCTCACCACTTAGAGAAGCTGGCAAGTCCCAAGTTCCTGGATCAAATGTCAAACTGGAGGCTTTTCCTTACTCATGCAGCTCAGAGGCTGATGAGCTAGAGGTTGGCAAGCAGTATACTGGCTCTTTCTCCAGCAGATGATGATTCCAAGATCACCAGGCTGATTGGTAGATTGTTCACTCATGGACAGTCATAGGAAGCACAATAGGATCCAGTCCACAGAAGAGTCTATCTGTTTCCAAGGATGTCTATATACATACAGGAAGCAGGCCACATCCCAGGAAAACTCCCTTTCAACAGATTTTTTGCTCAAAACATATACATACAATCTCATCATGGGAATATAAGCACATCACAACTGCTTAAAACCACTCAGAATTGTGGTCCAGCCAAGTTGACACACAACCCCAAGTATCACAGTATCCTACCATTTTATGGTGTCAAGGTTTGCAGAGGTACATCATGATATATATGGTACCAGGCATACATCAAAATTCATATCTCTGATCATACACATGTATTTAGTACCTTACTGTAGTACATATACATCAAAATGCCTTGAGGTCAATATCCTTACTTGATTCTCCTTTGTCTTTTCCATAGGAGCTATAGAGACTTTCCCAGGAATTGATACCCAATAATTCTTATTGAATGAGTATAATAGTGGAGTACATACTAAGAAGTCATTAGGGCTTAATGACATGTAATGACAAATATTACATAACATGCTATGGTAATATGTATCACAACTCTTTAATAACAAAAGTTTACAGCATGATTCTCATTAAATCACAAGAAGATTCATGGATTTGATGTTTTCACATGGTATGAATGTGAGAACAAGGAGAAAATACAGTTTAGGAAACCCAATTTTTTAGCATTTAAAAAAAAATAACTTTCTCTTCTTAAGTAATGAATATAGAAGCAGCATCAAGCTCATCATTCCAAACTGCTGAGTCATTTGCCACTTGAAATGAATTGAGAGCTGTTAAAGGTTTTATAGAAGAATTCATTAAATATGTATTGAGCCAGCTTAAGATGGAAATTGTTATAAAAACTGGCGACAGTTCAAACAGCAAAACGTTTCCGTTTATGATCGAGATATTTTATTCCTGCCTAGATTCTGTCCTCCATTAGTTCATTCAAACTGGCAAGGCTGGAGTCATCAGCACTGAGCATGGTTGTTGCTGTAAATTCTCATGTGGCTATTTTGGGAGCCAAGTCAAACACTGTGATTCCTGCCAGGTGTTCCCTCTCCCAGAAGGCACAGTGTTGAGTGTGATCTGTGAAATCTGCCACCTAAATGCTGACACTTCTGATTGTCTGGAGGTGGGATGTAGACCATTGAAATAAACATGCACACATGTATATGTGTGTATATGCAAACACACAAGGGCACACACATGCCCAATATGTGTGTTCCTTCCTAAACACTATGCATAGTTTTGGGGATGAGGAAGTGTTAGTGGGGAGGAAGAAGGCAAGAGGTGGGAAGCAGCATGGGATGATAGAAAGAGCAAGTGGTTTGGGATGAAAGAGTGCTACTTATTAGTTGACAGACTTTAGCTGAGTTACCTATTTTTAGCCTTTGACCCTAGATATTCATAGAATTTTGAAATATTATCTATCTTTTGCCTAGTATGTAATAGGTACAAGTATTTCTTCTATAATGTCCTATGTGTATTCCTGATATTCTGAAAAATATTGCTCTAAAAATTACAAGGTAGAGGAAAAATGGAGTTGGGTACAGACTATTTAAAACCTATAAATTTAATAACCACAAAACTATTCAAAAATTGTAAACTCTGGAAATTAAAAGACGTGTTAAAGTCCTAATAAATAAAGAGTATATACAAAACTTTAAGGAGTTCTGGTCGTTCAGTGGCTATAGCATCTGTCTGCTAACCAGAAGGTCAGTAGTTTGAATCTACTTGCTGCTCCATGGAAGAAAGATGAGGCAGTTTGCTTCCATAAAGATTTACAGCCTTGGGAACCCTATGGAACTGTTCTACTCTGTACTATAGGGTTGCTATGAGTTGAAACTGACTTCATAGAAGTGGGTTTGGTTTATATATATAAAAGCTTAAAAACAAAAAGATGGGAGTAACTTGACCAAAGGGAGTTGAAGAGAAGGAAGGTTGAGACACTTAAGCATGGAGACAAGATCAAAATGCATAAAGATTGCAGATGAGCACCGATAAACACTTCCAAAATGGAGCACATGGTGAAAATGAGTTAAAGGAAAAACACAGGATAAGCGGATATTATGGACAACGTCCTATTTCTCTTAGCTGTCTGCATCCACATGAGCTGGTATACTTTGTGTCCAGGTGCTGTTGCTTGGTAGCACAACATTTAATGGCTTGGGGAACATTACTTATCAATCAACGCAATTTCTACATTCTTTGGATGTCATTCTCTTATGAATAAATTACTGAGTTTTTAAATTTGCATTAAAGAAAAATAAGGAGCTCTGGTGGCGTGCCTAAGGCATTTGACTGCTAACCAGAAGGCTGGCTGTTCAAACCCACCAGCCACTCCTTGTAAGGAAGATTGGACAAGTTACTTCCATAGTGATACCACCTCAGTAAGATGTAGAGATAAGACTGTACTTAGTATATACTTCTGAATGTAATAAATAATACAGAACTTTGAAAAAATATTTGGTGAGATAGATGATGTATTAAAGTGGTTATCACAATGTAAGTCACATAATATATGATAAATAAGTATATGTTTCTCTAGGAAGAGAAAATCAAGAAGGATATAAATGTCAAATCTTGCATAGAAAAGAGACCAAAGTTCCAATAAGAGGAAAAACCTTGCTCTTCTTAAAATTAACCATTAATCAATTGCCATTTTGTTGATTCTAACTGTTGGCAATGCCCTGTGTGCAGAGTAGAACTGCTCCATAGTGTTTTCAGGGCTGTGATGTTTCAGAAACAGATCACTAAGACATATCTGGTTGAGTCTGAAAGCAACCTTTCAGTAGCTGTATGCTTAACCATTTGTACCACCAGAATGTCCATTGCTTAAAATCAACCCTAAATACAAGTACTTCAAGATAAATTTGATAACATCACAGCCACTGACACAGTTATCTTCATATAGCCAGTATCTAGAAAATTCAACTTTCCTGGGATTCTTCTCCATTTCCCTACCTCCCACCCCATAATAGTTAACATGCCTTTAGTGTTGTATTAAGAGATGGTATAGATACAACTTCTTTTCTTGAGGGAGGCATGATCTAGTGTGCTGTGTGTCTAAAATGGAAGATGTTCAGGGGACAATCAGGAATCATAGCAGGGCAGCTCAACCTGGAGGTTAAGGGAAAAGTTCCATAGACAGAAAGTCTCTCAAAAAAAAAAAAAAAAAAAAACACCTCACTGTAGTCTAGTCAATTTGACTCATAGAGACCCCTCCTTGGGTTTCCAAGGAGGGTGTATCTAGGGAAGTAGATTGGCCAATCTTCCTTCCCAGGAGCAGCTGATGAGTTTGAACTACCAGACTTCTGGTTAGCAGTCAAATGCCTTAGGCACTATGCCACCAGAGCTCCCAAGTCTGACGGATATATATAAAATTTAGCCCGTCCAAGAAAGATGGTAAATGTGAAGGATGAACAAGGTCAATGAGGCCTGAAATAATGCGGTGTGTGGGACATCTACAGAAACTTCAATATTACTGGGAAAAAGTACAAGGCACTAACTGTCAGAGATGATAATAAAGATACAATAAGTGCTGCAGCATCAGGATCTGGTTTGCTTTGAAGAAGAATTTTGATTTACTTTGTAGTCATTAAGGTAAAAATTGAAGAATATTAATTGTTGTTAAGTGCCATCAAGTTGGTTCTGAAGAATATTAATTAGGGGAAGGAAATAGATCAATGTGTGATTTAGGGTGACTACTCAGGCAACAAGGAGCCCTGGTGTTACAGTTGTTAGAGCACTCAGCTGTTAATTGAAAGGTTGGTTGTTTGAACACACCAGCTACTCCAAGGAAGGATGCAGCAGTCTGCTTCCAAAAAATTACAGCCTTGAATATCCTATGCAGCAGTTCTACCCTGTCCTACAAGGTTCTATGAGTCATAATCAATACCAATTTTCTATGGTGAGTTGCTCAAGTTGCAAAATGGAACTACTCAGGAGGATCAGTTCTGGATAAGGATGAAAGAAAATGCAATGTTTTATTAATTTATTTATTTTGGTGAGCCAAAGTTAAGTCTGACTACTGTCTCAATACTCTGACTACACAGTGTTTAACCTACCTCCTTTATTGTACATTTTTTCCTTTTCTCATTCTCCTCAGGTATCTATCCTATCTCCATCAATTAAAAGGAAGGTCTGCTTAAATTCAACATAATCAAATGGCAGCAAATCTAGAGTTGAGGAGTGTCATGATCTGTTGTGAAACTGGAAAATACAATTAATTGGAGTCATCATGGTAGTCCTCATAGAGGAGGTGACTTTTCAAAGAGTGACAACTTCAATAAGTAGAAAGAAAATAAGAAGGAACACTGATTGAAGAATCAGAATTATTACCCAGGGTCTGTTATTAGTGCAATTCATGGCTGTATTTCAGGTTACTTCCCTTCTCTGTTTCTATATTATTTAGGTAGAAAGTTAAGTTAGATAATTGCTAAAATAGTTTTCATCTGCAGCTAGTCTCTGTGGTTCTCTAAGCAGAAAACAGTATGAGGAGTTAGATTTTGCTGGAAGGAAAACTAAATAAGTCATAGGACCAACAGAATATCGACAAGGGAGAAGGAGCTGAATTTGAAATAGTGGGAAACAAATCTTTCTATGTACTTATCTAAGGGAGAAATTAGAGTTACATCACTAGAAACTAGCTCCCACCAAGGAATGGAACACAGTCACTTCTAGAACATTTGGCTTTGGTGAAACATTACTGGATCCTTTTCCTGAGTCTGGTCTCTGGAAATAAGCTTTTGAACTTGATGATGTCATCTGAACACTTGATGCAAATTACACTCTGTTCCTCTCATGGCTGCTATTTTTAGCCCTTACAGTATGTGATTTTCTCTCAAGGACAACAGGAATGTTCATAAACTATGCATAGGTCATGATGGTGCTTAATGGAGAAATAACCATTTGTTAACAGAGCATTAAATGTTTAATAGTCCATTAGCATAAACTCTTTTTAAAAATTTGAACATATTTTCTAATATATCTAATCCAGTAGCCAGAGACATGTTGGAGTATTGAAATTCAAAAAAGTGCCTAGTCTTTTGACCATATCAGAGTCTAGCAGGTTTTCTACTTAATACTCTAGAAATGTCAAGCTTAATCACTCTATAATTATCAGTTAAACAGTCAGCTGTATCTCCTGTGGACCTTTTGCATAAACATTTAGAATAATTAGAGACTGAATCACTTTGTGATTTCCATTATAAGTGGAGGTGGAGGAGAAGTGCCACTCCTTGTTAAAAAGAGGCTTCTGACAATTGGAAAGGCTGTGCTGCTGGATGGAACAGTGAGGAGGAAACCAAGAACTACTGTGTCTTAGGTTTACATCTCTGTTCAGAATCACTGCCCACGGTGTCAAATTTTACCTCTATATATTGCAGCACAAGGAACTGAAAGACAGTTGATAGAAACATGAGGCAAAAAGAGAAAGAAGTGGGTGGTGTTGCTATCCAGAGCTCTGCCAATCAAGCTGAGAAGAGCTGTAAAGCAGAAGGAGCCAAAATCTCTGGAAGCCAAATCCTCGATTCTTCCATGGCCAATTCAGGAAGGATTCACTCTGGTGCCAGGGAAAATGGAAGCAGAACTCTTTGACAGAGCACAAAAAGAGGTCAACACAAGGGGAACCTGCACATTTCAGACCAGTTCAGAAATATAGCCTGTCCTCCTCCCAGACCAGTTTTACTAGAGTTGAGTTTCTCCCTGTATGGAGGAAAGAAAACTGCAATTTAGAATGCCAGAGAGACTGACTCCTGAATCCTATGGTGTTAAAGCACTGAAGTCCGTGGGTAGAGCCTTAACCATAGTTCCTGTCACACTGAGGGTAATGCATTGCAAGACTTTGACCAGAGAATGAAATGAAATATTCATTATTACAGAAACGTCTATCCACTTTGTTTTCTCATAGTACTTGTGTTTCCATTTTACAAAGACTCCCAGAAGCTTTAGACAGAGTATTTCTAAAAGATCAATAATAATTATAATAGTAGAGAAGAAAACAGATCAAAAACTGGCATTGGCTTTTTAAATTAGACTAATTAGTGAGAGTCATAGATCATAGGTACTTAGAATATTCAGTCTGGCAGGGATTTTAGAGGTTCTCAATGTTGAACCCTTTGGTTTGCAAATGAGGAAATACATAGAGGTTAAATTATTTTCCCAAGGTAAGTTTCCCAAGTTTAGCTGTTGGGGAGCTGTTCCTAGAAACCACGGGAGAAGGTTCATGATTTGTGTTTTTCATCAATAACTATCAGAGTAATAGCAATCACATTTTCCCAACCAAACAGCTTGAGGTAATTTTGTATCTGGAATGGAAAATGATTAATACAAACTTAAGAAGAAAGAGGTTGATTTTATATATATATATATATATATATATATATATATATATATAAAATTTTCTTTTTAATACTGAAAATGGTAAAGTAGAAGCTTGGGACTCATACTAACATTTTCTTGGGTTAACTGGATATGTAACATCATTGATATAATTATGTTGTTGTTGTTATGTGCCATCGAGTCGGCCCCGACTCATAGTGACCCCTCCTTGGGTTTCCGAGGCAGTATCACTACGGAAGTAGGATTGCCCAACCTTCCTTCCGAGGAGTGGCTGGTGGGTTTGAACCGGCAGCCTTCTGGTTAGCAGTCAAGTGCTTTAGCCACTATGCTACCAGAGCTCCTTGATATAATTATACACACGTACAAATATAACAAATTTCAGCTACATGAATTTATCATATTGACAAAATGGAGCATATGCTGTTGCATTGAGGTCTTTGTTGATTACATTCTTCATGGTCTTGATACATTGTAATAGTTTGTATCAGTTTGTATTTGTCTTTCTACATCTCAAGTGCAAAATAACTCCCTTAATGTTACGATTAGTTACAAATCAGAATATATTTATGTCAAAACATGCAAAATTGATGATTCAAAACCGTGTGAGCTTAATAGACTTATTTATAAGCCTGAATATTGTCCAGATCCTTGGCATTTACTAAATTCTTTGTACTTTAATTTGCCAGTGTATGCATTTAAATAAATTTTCAGTGTTGACTATCCATTTAAAAAAGAAAGCAAAATTATATCAGTTACTTAATCATCTTCCCATTTTGGTGACCTCTGTAGGTGTGAAGTTAACACCTTACTGCAATGAGTGGGTGAAGGAAGGGGTAGCTCATATTATTGATGTTGCTGCAGAATTTTATTAAGGAATGATTGCTTTGTCTTATTGCTCCTTCTTTTACATCTTTTCTCCCACTCTTTCAGAAGACAGTCTTGCAGGATCCAGGTGAACCTGAGTTTTGACCAGCTTTTCACCTCTGTCTTCGCGACAAAAAGGCAATGGCTGGAAAGAAGCTATCTTCTACCTTTTTCTGTGATACTTAACCATGTGAAAGGCTGCTATTTATATAAGAAGAATATGCATTGAGGTGAAATCTGTGTTACATTTTGTCTTCTCTCATTCAACACTCCTCCTAATCCGTGAGCATTTATTGTCATGATTGCATATTAGGATTTTTTTTTTTTTCTTAGAGAAAAAATTGCCTTAACCAAGACACTACCTTATAAATCTTCATTCTTCTTATTACACTTTATACTAACATAGCTTTTATGGGTAAAAGTGCTTTAAAATCTTTTAGTAAAGACAGATCTCATACAAGCACTACATTCTAAGATGCCTGGAAACCTGTCTTCCTTGGATGCTTCACCTTGCCATCTATAATCCTACAAAGTGTGAATCATTCATTGAGGTGTGTATGGGGGGGGGCATGCACAGTGCTAGGAACAAATCAATAGGCATGTCTGGATCTGTATACTAAACTTGCTTCCACAGTGGCCTTGCAAGTAAGAATTAATAAGTACCGACATTACTAATTTAGTTTCTGTAGTGCATGTGTGTGTGTAACCAAAAAAATACTTGGGTATGATACTGACCGGGTAGATTAGCAAGGAGCTCTGGTATCATAGTGGCTAAAGCACTTGACTGCTAACCAGAAGGCCGGCGGTTCAAACCCACCAGCCACTTCTCGGAAGGAAGGTTGGGCAATCCTACTTCCATAGTGATACTGCCTCAGAAACCCAAGGAGGGGTCGCTATGAGTCGGGGCTGACTCGATGGCACATAACAACAACAACAACAACAACACTCTGAAGAGCTAGGAAAATATTAGACTTCTCTTCTACAAAACCACAGGTATCAAATAAGGCATAAGAATGAAATATATTATTAGATGCTTTAATCCTATTGGATTTCAAGTTTTTCAGTATAAATTTAATGTAAGGTAGGAAAGTATAGGAAGCAAATATACACAGTACACACATATACTTGGGAGTTTGGTAGATAAATTTAGACCTGATGGAAAATTGGACTTAAAATTCCATTTGTGACAAATAATTACAGACAAATTGTAGGCAGTGTACTCTCATTCATTTATTTGTTCATTAATGCAGTGAATGTCTCTGACTGTGTGCTATGTTTCAGGCAGTTCTCTAGGCACCACAGATAAAGTAGCAAATAAAATAAAGATACTTTCTCTGGAGTTTATAGTCTTTTGAACGGAAAATCAATATCAATCATGCATTGTTAATAATTTCTAGGCAAAGATTAGAATAATAGATATTAAAATTCACAAATTGCTAGATTATACAGTTTTCCAGCTATATCAAAGCATTTCATATTCAGATGCTATAAACTGCTTTATTTGTCACTGACTGAATCACAACTATCTGCCTGTTACAGTTTGACCTGTTGAGCTGAGTTAGGGACTTGCTTTGTCTCTAATTTTATGTTCGCAGTGTCCATAAAGTTTGAACTGAGCAGAGCTATTGTCTTCTGTTTGGCTTTATACTGCCATGACCTCTAGATCTCTCTTAGCACCAGCTGTAAATAAATTTAAAATGTGAATCCGTTGGCATTAGACGGAGAGAGAATATGGCATCTGCCCTTGACCTCATAACTTTTCATTTCAAGTTTATAAGTGATACAGTATAATAGAAAAAAAAAAAATATTGGGGAATTTTTCTCAGTCATAAACTTGGAGATGAGTATTGTATGTAAATTAAAATAAACCAGCCATCTTTAATGTAACCAGAGCTTCACTTAACTTATAGAATCCTCATGGTTGGTCTGTTAGCCATTTTGGATTTACATATGTGAATGAAATGGCCTGGAATGGTATAGATGTTTATTCAGACCCTAGATCTGTGCTCTCACAAATGGACCTCTATCTTGTTAACCTTGCAATAGTCCCATGTCATGGATAAGTGATTGGTTCAGCACCAAACCCCTCTAATATTATTAACTACACAGTCCTTGTCCCAAAAGCTCTGACATATTTTCTGGTCTTGACAAAGTGTTGATCAGCAGGTAGAATTTTCTTGCAAAAAAGGGAGATTCTTCTGAAGTCCTTTCTCAAGGCATAAATATTTGTTATTATTCCTTCAAAAGAAAGAAAGAAAAAAAAAAACTTCACAAAATAGGTTCTTTTCCTGGACTTAAATATTTTATAGCCTAAAAGGAAAATGGTGAAGGTAGAGCTGAGTTTTTCTTATTGAAGTCTTTGATTCATCTCAACACTTTATCGAAACACTAAGTACATCAACTCACATCCCCACAGTCCACTTAATGCAGCTCACAACATGAGAATACTGTAGCCATGCTACCATCATTCCCAGCTTCTGATCTGTTAACAAAACAACAACAAAAACACTATCTGTGAGGCTGGTACATCAACAATTGCCACAGTGCTAAACGGGGTGTACACAGTATTTTGTTGTTGTTTTTTAACTTTAACTTTATCCCAGACATTTTAACAGGAGAATATTGACCACCCAAATTTGGAAGCCTGAGTGACTTTTTGGTAAACAGTGGAGTCAAGTTTTATTCACCGTCATTGAGTTGGATCCGACTCATAGCGACCCTTCCTTGGGTTTCCGAGGCAGTATCACTATGTAAGTAGATTGCCCAACAACCTTCAATCCGAGGAGTGGCTGGTGGGTTTGAACTGCCAGCCTTCTGATTAGCAGTCAAATGCCTTAGGCACTATGCCACCAGAGCTCCTCAAGTTTTATTAGCAATCAAGAATAAAACTGCATGCAGTATTGGAAATAATACTGCATAAAATCATAGGAACCTTTTGAATGTACAATGATTATTTCTTTTTTCTGAGAGGAAATTGAAACATAAAAGAAGTCATGTTGGAACTATTTCCAGGCATTTTCAGCATGTTGCATTCAGCTATCAAGGTTTTTTACTGAGCAAAGGCCACCAGATGATGTATGGGAATGCAGTGACATATGAGACAAACTGGAGCATGACCTCATAGAGCTTATATAATTGTAGAAAAGGCAGATATTACACCAAGAAGGTAAAAAAAAAAACATGGGCTATTGTCAATTGTGTAAAACATTCACAAGAAGTCCAGGTTACTAGGAAATTATTTGATAGACCTAATTGTGTCTGATAGTCAAAGAAGACTTCACTGAGGAAATGATGCCCAAATTAACATTTAGAAAGATGCTTGGCATTGGCTTAGTCATTATCATATTTAGGTCGAACTAAGGAAGTTCAATTGATTCAAAGTCTTCCCCACTCCCCTGTTCTCCTAAAATAAATGCTTTCAATAGTGAATCAGAGTACCGTACGATATGTTGTTGCTGTTAGGTGCCGTCAAATCATCTCCGACACATAGGGACCCTATGAACAGCAGAACAAAACACCTCCCGGTCCCGTGCCAGCTTTGTGATCACTGGTATACTTGAGCCCATCCCTGTAGCCACTGTGTCAATCCATCTCATTGAGGGCCTTCTCCTCTTTCATTGACCCTCCACCTTACCAAGGATGTCAAACTTCTCCAAGAAATGGTCCCTTCTGACATGACCGAAGTCTGGCCATTCTTGCTTCCAAGGAGCATTCTGGCTGCACTTCTTCCAGGACAGATTTTTCAGTTATTTTAGCAGTCCATGGTACTTTCAGCATTTTCCCCCAGCACTACATCTCAAAACTATCAATTCTTCTTTGGTCTTCCTTATTCATTGTCCAGCTCTCACATGCATATGAGACTGAAAATATCATGGCTCTGTCAGGCGCACCTTAGTCCTCAAGGAGACACCTTTGCTCCTTAGCACTTGAAAGAGATCCTTAGCAGCCTGACTGCTGATTCCATTGCCATCAATTGTAGAATCAAGGAATGTGAAGTGTTTGACAACTTCAATCTTTTCTCCATTTATCATGATGCTGTTTATAGGTCCAGTTGTGAGAATTTTTGTTTTCTTTATATTGAGATGTAATCCATACTGCAGACTGTACTCTTCAATCTTCATCAGTAAGTGCTTCAAGTCAACCTCACCTTCAGCAAGCAAAGTTGTGTCATCAGTATATTGCAGGCTGTTAATGATTCTTCCTCCAATCCTGATGCCATGTTCTTTTTCATATAGTCCAGTTTCTTAGATTATTTGCTTAACATATAAATTGAGTAAGTATGGTGAAAGGATACAACCTTGACACACTCCCTTCTTGATTTTAAACCATCCAATGTCCCTTTGTTCTGTTCGAACAACAGCCTCCTGGTCTGTGTACAGGTTCCTCATGAATACAATAAAGTGTTCTGGAATTCCCATTCTTCTCAATGTTATCCACAATTTGTTATGATCCACACAATCAAATGCCTTTGCATAGTCAACAAAACACAAGTAAGCATCTTTCTGGTATTCTTTGCTTTCACCCAAGATCCATCAGACATCAGCAATAATATCCCTTGTTCCATGTCCTCTTCTGAGGAGTTCTGGTAGCGTAGTGCCTAAGGCACTTGACTGCTAATCAGAAGGCTGGCAGTTCAAATCCACCAGCCACTCCTTGGAAGGAAGGTTGGGCAATCTACTTCCGTAGTGATACTGTCTCGGAAGCCCAAGGAGGGGTCGCTATGATTTCGGTTTGACTCAATGGCACATAACAACAACAAATGTCCTCTTCTGAATCCAGCCTGAACCTCTGAAAATTCTCTGTCAATATACTGCTGCAACCATTTTTTGAATTATCTCCAGTAAGGTTTGATTTGTGTGTGATATTAATGATATAATGTTCAATAATTTCCACATTCTGTAGGATCACCTTTGCTTGGAATGGGTACAAATATGGACCTCTTCCAGTCAGTTGGCCAAATCTCTTGGCATAACTGAGTGAGTGCCTTCAGTGGGGCGTCTGTTGGTTGAAACATCTCAACGGGTATTCCGTTAATTCCTGGAGCCTTGTTCTTCACCAGTTCCATCAGTACAACTTGGACTTCTTCCTTAAATACCACTGGTTCTTTATCATATGCCACCTTCTGAAATGGATGAACATTGACCAGTTCTTTTTGGTACAGTGACTCTGTGTATTCCTTCCATCTTCTTTTGATGCTTTCTGTATCATTCAATATTTTGCCTATAGAAACTATCAATATTGCAGCTTGAGGCTTAAATATTTTCCTCAGTTCTTTCTGCTTGAGAAATGCTGGCTGTGTTCTTCCTTTTTGGTTTTCTAACTCCAGGTCTTTTCACATTTCATTCTAGTAATTGGCTTTGTCTGCTCAAGCTACTCTTTGGAATTTTCTATTCAGCTCTTTTATCTTGTCATTTCTTCCATTTGCTTTAGCTACTGTCTGTTCAAGGAAAATTTTCAGACTCTCTTCTGACATCCGTTTTGGTCTTTTCTTCTATTATCATCTCTTTAATGACCCCTTGCTTTCTTCACAGATGATGTTCTTGATGTTATCCCACAGTTACTCTGGTTTTCGGTCATTGGTGTTACATCCATCAAATCTGTTCTTCACATGGTCTCTAAATTCAGGAGGGATATATTCAAGGTCATATTTTGGTTCTCATAGACTTGTTTTAATTGTCTTCAACTTCTAGTTGAATTTGCATATGAGCAGTTGATGGTCTGTTCCACAATCAGCTTCTGGCCTTGTTTTGGCTGAAGATATTGAGCTTTTCCATCACCTTTTGCCACAGATGTATTCAATCTGTTTCCTGTGTATTCTATCTGGCAAAGTCCAAGTTTATAGCCACTATTTGTGTTGTTGAAAAAATGTATTTGCAATGAATAATTTGTTGTTCTTGCAAAATTCTATCATGTGATATCCAGTGTTATTTCTGTCTCCAAGGACACATTTTACAATTACTGGTGATTCTTCTTTGTTTCCAACTTTTGTATTCCAGTCAACAGTGATAATAGCATATCTTGATTGTACGTTTGGTCAATTTCAGACTGTAGAAGTTGATAAAAATCTTCAATTTCCTCATCTTTGGCTTTGGTAGCTGGTGCATAAATTTGAATAATAGTTTTATTAACTGGTCTTCCTTGTAGGCATATGGATATTATCCTATCACTGACAACCTTGTACTTCAGGACAGATCTCCAAACATCCTTTGTGATGATGAATGCCATGCCACTCCTCTTCAAATTATCATTCCTGGCATAGTAGATATATGATTGCCTCTGATTCAAAATGGCAAAAACCAGTCCATTTCAGCTCACTAATGCCTAGGATATCAATCTTTATTAGTTCCATTTCATTTTTTACAACTTCCAATTTTCCTAGGTTCATGCTTTGTACATTCCATATTCCTATTATTAATGGATGTTTGTAGCTATTTTTCCTCAATTTGAGTCATGCCACATCAGCAAATGGAGGTCTCTAAAGCTTTACTTTATCCATATCAATAAGGTGAGCCCTACTCTGATGATGCAGCTATTTCCTAGTCATATTTTGAAAGCCTTCTGACATAAGGGCTTGTACTCCTGCACTCTATCAGATAATGCTTCTGGACTATTTATAAATTTGTGTAGTAATGTATCAGACAGTGTTTCTCCACTATTCATAAGGTTTTTCCTGGCCAATTCTTTGAGAAGTGGGTGGCCTCTTCCTTCTTCTTAACCTGTCTAAGTCTGTAAGTTGCACTGAAACCTGTGCACCATATGTAACCCTGCCGGCACTTGAAATACCATTGGCACAGCTTCAAGTCTCACAGCAACACACAAGCCACCACACTACGACAAACTGACAGAAAAGTTTGTCTCACTTAGCTGTTCGAAACCTCTCTTCCCTCCCCTTACCTGGGTCCCTGGCTGCTGCTCTCCTCTGTTGTCCCTTCTGGCTTTGCTTTTCCCCACATTCCTGCCTGGTGGGGGTGGGGCCTGGATGCCTCCCCTTACCTAGATCTGGTTGCTGGTCTGCTCTATCATGCCCTCTGGCTTTGCTTTGCCCCACTTTCCTGTCTGGTGGGGGTGGGTCTTGGGTCCCTATAGTATGGGGCTAAAAAATTGATAGCAACTGTTGAAATCAAGACAATACAATATGATCCAGCAATGCCACTATTAGGTACATAGCCTAGAGAAATGGAGAAATGACATCAATAGACAAATGCATAACCCATGTTCATCACAGCACTATTCATAATAGTAAAAAATGGAAACAATCTAAATACCTATCAATAGATAAATGAAGAAAAGAGTGATGAAAATCAGAGAAACATGGAAACAATTAGTCCAAAGGATTAGCAAACCATGAAAAACCTCAGCCTATACCACCCTGAGACCAGAACTAGATGGTGTCAGGTTACCACTACCAACCACTTGGAAAAGGATCGAAATTGGAAATCCTGGATAAAGTGGGAGAAAAATGTGAACAAAAGACAAAATTAAAAAAAAAAAAAAAAAAAGTTTTACTGGTCTAATAGAGACTGGTGAAACCCCAAAGACTATGACCCCTAGTCATCTTGCCTGGAATTGAACTTACTCCCACAGCTTAGCTTTCAGCCAAACAATAGGCAGACCCACTAAGTGAAAAATTACACCAGGGAGGTACACTCCTTAGAGCAATCAACCATGGGCAATCAGAAGGGCAGTAGGGAGAAAACTCAAAAGGCAGGAATGCATAGGAAAGAAGGACATAGGGAAAAGGTAATAGAGAGGAAGTGGGAAGAGAGAGCTGATACAGTATGGATATTATAATCAATGTCATGAAATAAAATGTGAATGAACTGTTGGATAGAAAACTAATTTGCTCTGTAAATTTTCACCCACACTGTAACAAAAAGAAAAAAAAAAGAAATTTTAAAAAGTGCACAAATGGATAAGCAAACTAAGGGACATACACACAATGGAATGTACACACAATGCATACAATGTTAAAGAACAAGGATGAATCTGCAAAACAACTCAAAATATGAATAAACCTGGAGGACGTTATGTTGAGTGAAATTAGCCAGTCACAAAGGGACAAATAGTAATAGACCACTACTACAAAGAGTCAAGAACATGTTTTCACATAGAAAGTAACATTCTTTGATGGTTACCAGGGATAAGAGGGGAAAGGTGGATAAATCACTGCCTAGAGTGTAGGCATACTAACTTGAGTGAAGGGGAAGGCAATATACAACAAGATGGAGGACAGCACAAAATGATCAAGTTAAAGATACTGGGATGAGCACAAGAGTTAAAGGCAACAGATGTAAATACTACCACATATACAATCTTGCAGTAACATTTAACAATAAGATCTATAAATGGATGCATAGTTAGACACACAAGCTGAACAAGTAAGGGAAGATAAGGTTCTGAAAACTTCTTACTCATTCCCAAATACCTTGAGGGAATGAGTCACTATGTCTGGAGGATCAGGGTCATAGTCTTGAGAGATATCAAGGTTAATTGTCACAATATAGCCCTCAAATAAAATGTTCTACATCCTACATTTTTTAGTTGCTTGCAACTGTAGGGTTAAAATCTTGTGTGTAGCAATCTAAGGTACAACAATTGGTCTCCCCCTCTGTGGAGCAAAGAAAAGTGAGTAAAATCAAAGACACATGCAAACAATTAGTCCAAAGGACCATGTGAACCTCACCCTCCACAATCCTGAGACCAGAAGGATGAGATGATGAGCAGCTATCACTACCAACAGCTCTGAAAGGCATCACATTCGAAGATCCTGGATAGAGTAGGGCAAAAAATGTGGAACAAAACTTGAAACCATAAAAAAGACCAGCGTCTCTTGTTGGATAGAAACTGGTGAAGTCCCCAAATCACCCTTCAAACCTGGAACTGAACTCATCTAACTGGCTCAACTTGCTGCCAAACAGTAAAGGCTATAATGTGAACAATAACACACATTCCTTAGAAAAATTAACCATTTGTTATCAAAAAGGTAGCATTTGTCCAGCATCAAAGTTCAGAAAGCAGAAAGGGATAGGATAGGATGGACAAATGGATAGACAGATGAATGGAAATGGGAAACACAGAGAGAAATTGGGATGAGTGCTGTTACATTGTAATCAAAGGCATGAAACAAAATGCATAAGAATTATTGAATAGGTTGAGTTCTGGCAAAATGGTGGACTAGGCAGAAAGACTGCACAGACCCTCCTCAACAAAGAAAAGGGAAACCAATTAACACAGATACAGAAGATAATCCTGGACCCCTGAGCCTTGAAGGGAAGGATATAGAAGTGGACTAAACCTCAATTATCAGAAGAATTTGCGTGAAAATGCCACAAAAGGAGACATACGGAGCTGCAGTCTGGCAGTGATCCTGAGAGATTCTGACAGCACAGACTCTGAGTGGAGATTCCTGAGTGGTGGTTGCACTTAAGAATTAACCTAAAAATCAGCCCTGTTAGCCAGGGACTGCACAGAGGACTGCTCTGGTGGCTGGGAAATAAACAGAGAAGGTGGAGAGAAAGGCAGGCTGAGATGTGGACTTTTGCCAGTCCAGAGGACGTCACCATTTTGAAGGTCTAAAAGTGGCTATTTTGGATATTTAAAGAGACAGTGCTCTCACAGAGTCCTGGGGCATAAGAACACGTTCTGCTTTCCAGCAACCCCAAGGACCCTCTGGACCTGCAAGACTGAAAAATTTTTTGAAGGTTATTCAATTGTAATTTGTGTCTAATTGAGTGGGAGACAGCAACAGTCCCCATAAGACACAACTACACCCACACCTCCTGCAACTTCACTTACTGAGCGAGAACCACTACCTCCTTCTCCACCAATGGGCCAATGATAAAAAAAAGCCGGAATCACCTTTGACTGCTCTTCACAAACAGTTAACGGAGATCTAAATACAACAATGCCATGATGCCTCGGAGACAACAGACCATCACAGTCCACACAAAGAAGCAGGATAAAGTGGTAGAAATAAGGGAGTAGGATACAGACTCAGAACACATCCCTGAAGAAGAAGCAGCATTAGAAATCTCTGATAAAGAATTGAAAAGAATTATATTTAGGTATCTTCAAAGGATTGAGAGACAGACAAAAGAAAACACAGAAAAAACCTTAGAAGAATTTTGGAAGAAAATACAAGAACAAAATGACAAACTAAATGAAAAATTACAAATGATTCTAAATCTACAGATAGAAATCCAGAAGATTAATACTAAATTGTCAGAAATAGATAAAACATTGGAAAGGCAAAGGAGTAGAATTGATGCAATGGAAGGCAGAATTAATGAGATTGAAGAAAAATACCTGAATACTTCTTTGGAAAGGGATCAATCAGAAAAAAATCAAAACAAAATGAAGAAAGTCTAAGGTTCACGTGAGATACCATCAAAAAGAATAACTTATGTGTTATTGGAATTCCAGAACAGGAACAGAAAAACAAAATCACTGAGAAAATTGTCCAAGATTTGCTAGAGGAGGACTTCCCTGATATGATGAAAGATGAGAATATATTCATTCAGGAAGTCCAACAAACCCCAAACAAAATAGACCCCAAAAGAAAATCACCAAGACACATCATCATCAAACTCATCAAAACCAAAGACAAAGACAGAATCCTGAAAGCAGCACAGGAAAAACAAAAAGTTACCTACAAAGGACATCCAGTAAGAATAAGCTCTGATTTCTCAGAGCTTCTGATTTCTCAGAAACCATGCAAGCGAGAAGGCAATGGGATGGTATATATAAAACCCTGAAAGAGAAAAATTTTCAACCAAAATTATATACCTGGCAAAATTGTCCCTCAAATATGATGGTGAAATTATATTTCCAGATAAGCAGAGACTAAGGGAATTTGTTAAAACCAGACCAACCTTACAAGAGATGTTAAAGGGAGTCCTTTGAACATAGAACCAAAAATAGCAAATAACAACCGACCATTAATACACAAGATGGCATAACCCATAAATCACAGCTATGGACATATCCAAAGTCAAATGAGCTTACAAGATCGTAAACAGGGAACTGGAGACATCAATTGTCAAGTGAGGACAACTACAAATAAAAAGAGGGAAAAGACTGTGTAGTCACAGAACTTCTAAATGGGGAGGAAGTTAAGAGAGTTGCAAGATGGAATAGACTGTTGTAACAAGATCTGTACCTCATACCATACACAAAAATGAACTCCAGATGGGTCAAAGACTTAAATGTGAAACCTAAAACTATACAGTTCCTCAAGGAAAATCTACGGGCAAATTTAAGGGCCCTAATATATGGCATAAATAGACTAAACAATAGCCAAAAGAGGGAAACAACCTAGGTGTCCATCAACTGAGGAATGGATAACCAAACTATGGTACATACACACAATGGAATACTATGCAATGCTAAAGAATAATGTAGAATCTGCAAAACACCATATACCGTGGATGAACTTGGAGGACATTATGCTGAGTGAAATAAGTCAATCACAAAAGGACAATTATTGTGTTAGTCCATTATTGTAAAAGTTAAGGAAAAGTTTATCTATTGAAGGAAATTTTCTTTGCTGGTTACCAGGGATGAGAGGGGAGGGGAGGGAATGCTGTTAGATAGATAGAGATAAGTATTGATTTGGGAGAAGAGAAGGACAATGTACCAAATATGAGTGACAAATATGGCAGCATTGAGGATAAGAAAGACATAGAGAGGTACATGGGAGGTACAGACAACAAAGATGAACCCTTTTGCACATACAGTACTGCATTATCAGTGAAGGCAAGCATGGGTATATGGGTGGATAGATGGGTGGGCAGGCTGAACAATTAGATATGTCTATGAAATGGGAGTGTATCCAAGAACACATATAGGGTTGGCAGACAGTGATCCTATAAGTTTATGTGAATGATCAGAATTCCCAGGTGTACAGTAGAGTTGACAAGGGGAAAGTTGTGGTCACTGCTTGGTCACAGCCAGCTACCCAGAGGGACTGAGTAGTTGAACCTGTGGGCTTGTGACCATAGTCACAGGGGACATCAATCTCAATTGGCATAGCATACTATATAAAACATTGTTCCACCTCCTACTTTGTCAAGTAGCGACTGGGATCTTAAAAGCTAACAAGCTGTCATCTAGACGCAACGATGGGTCTCTCCTCGTTCAGAGCTAAGAAGAATGAAGAAAACCAAAATTAATGGAAACAATTAGTCCTATCGATTGGTACACCATCTGATCTGCAGCCTATATGGCTATGAGACCAGAAGAACTAGATGGTGCCCAGCTACCACTGTCATTTCCTTGGAAGGGGATCTATGTAGGAGATCCTTGATAGAGAGGGAGAAGAATGTGAAACAAAACTCAAAATCATTTGGAGAAAAAAAAAAAAAAAAGGAGGGGGGACTAGGTTTGCTGGTCTGATAGAGCCTGGTAGAACCATTGAGACTATGGGCCCTAGCTGCCCTTCAGGTCTGGAATTAAAACCACATCTGTGGTTTCCAGCCAAACAGAAGACAGGCATGAGTTGAACATTTATCTGAGGTAGATACACTCCTTGGAGAGAACAATCATTGAGAAAGAAGGGCTGCCTATGCACAGGGAGACAGCTCAGGGGACAGGAGTGCATGGAGGGATGGACACTGGAAAGAGGTACCTATGGGGAGGAAGTGGGAGGGGAGCTGTTGCATTGTGGTAAACTGGTCAATATCATGAGACAAAGTATATGTAAACTGCTGTATGGAAAGTGAATTTGCTCTGTAAATCTTCACTCAAATCACAATTAAAAAAAAAAAAGAATTATTGAATGGAAAAATAATTTGCTCTCCACACCTCCATCCAAATCACAATAAAAAGTTGTTTTTTTTTTTTTTTTAAAGACTTGCTTAAGGAGACCTTACTAATGGATTTTGTTTGAAACCCTGGGACTGCTTGTACTCTTCTATATTCATGTCAAGGTTCCACTTCAGGGAATCATCTCTGCTGCTCCAGACTAAGTAAAATATATCCTGTGAGTACTCATTGCTCCTTACACATAGCCTTATTTATGCCACTGACTTGATAGCCATTAGCAATTGGTGGGCATTTAAGGATAAAATAATAAATCTACATAAAATTTTAGTTTCTCAATTATGTTTGTACATTTAAGTGTTCAGTAGTTGCATGTGGTGGAAGCTCTGGTGGCGTAGTGCCTAAGGCACTTGACTGCTAACCAGAAGGTTGGCAGTTGAAACCCACCAGCCACTCCTCGGAAGGAAGATTGAGCAATCTACTTCCATAGAGATACAGCCTCAGAAACCCAAGGAGGGGTTGCTATGAGTTGGAGATGACTCAATGGCACATCACACTGACAACAGCAACAGAAGTTACTTTATTGGATAGCACAGATTTTTAACATTTCCACCAGTGCAGAAAGTTCTGTTGGACACCACTGACTAAAAGGTGAAGGCACCCTGGTGGTGCAGTGGCTAAAGAGCTTGGTTGTTAACCAGAAGGCCGCCAGTGGTTAGAAGCCATCAGCCACTCTACAGGACAAAGAATTGACAGTCTGTTTCCTTAAAGATTTACAGCCTTGCAAATCCTATGAGGGCAGTTCTACTCTGCCTATAAAATCTCTATGAGTTGGAATCAATTCAAAGGTCATGGGTTTAGTTTTTGGTAGGCCGAAAAAGTTTGAAATATATACTTATCTTTTTTAGACGTTGAATATCTTGAGGTCACATATGTATCTCTAGTAAAAGCAATAATAAATGCTGAGAAATTGAATAAATTATTAAGCTCTGAGTTTTGCATCTTTCTTTGCATATAAGCATTTTTTTTTTAAGTCTAACAAGACAAATTTAACTGAAAGGACATTCTAGATGTGTAGAATTAAAAGGTAGAGAACATAAGGAGGGCAGAACTCCTGGTATATCTCTTGCTTCATGACTCAGGAAAAGATCAAGTACTCATCCTGATGTCACATCACTAAGAAAAAGAGCAGAGAACTTTGAATTTTTTTTCTGGGAATTGATTCACTTGACTGGTTTTTGGAGTTGGATATGAGAAATGGAAACAGGTACAAATATTGCTCACAGAAGCAGTCTATATTGCATTTGCTGCAAATGAAGTCCAGTAGACCATGCTACTTTTCGTTGGAAGACAATACTAATGGTAGCTTAACGTTTAATTTGAATTCCTAAGGGGAGTACATGTTCAACTTACAGCAGTAAGTAGAGAAATTGGAATGTTAGTATAGCTTCAAATTATTCACTAGCCATCGATCATACTATTAGCCAGTCTAAGGATGCTCTTGTTAGCATTGACTATTTTCTAGGACTGCAGTACATTCAGAATAAAAGGATAAAATGTTCAGACTTAGGAGGATAAAGTAAAATGAGCAAGGCAGATATATTTTCCTTCAGCAAAACAAAGGAGCCTCTGGACCCTCAATCCTCTGTTAATGCAAAGATGCACTAATCCTGGAAGAGTAAAGGAAAAATTGTTTTATTTGCTGTTTTCTTTTTTTCTTCTTCTTCTGTTTTCTGGATACAGTTGTACTCAGAATCTCCTAATTCTGCACTTAGTATGTGGCAACTACTCAATGTTTAAGTTCCCAGTCTGTTTAAATTTAGGTACCTTAGGTAAGTTTTGTTTATTATTTCAAGTCTCTGTGTTACTCATGGTAAATAGTGTAGCTTCCAAATGTTGAACTAAGCCCTGGAGTTCACACAAATTTTGACCCAGTTTGTAGGTTGACCCTTCACCTTGTTTAAAAACTCCTTTGATGAATAAAAACATTCAATTTTAATTATAGCCCATTTATCTATTTTATCTTTTGTTTCTCATACCTTTGGTGTCATGTCCAGAATTCTGTTGTTGAGGACTAGGTGGTGATGTACTACCCAGACATTTTTTTTTCTAAGAGATTTATGGTTTTAGGTCATAAATTTAGGTCTCTGATCCATTTTGAATTAGTTTTTGCATATGGTGTGAGGTATGGGTCTATTTTCATACTTTCACATATGGAAATCCAGTTGTTCCAACATCATTAATTATAGAGGCTAGTCTCCCCTCAAACCACATTAGATTGATTTAGCACCCTTGCCAAAGATTAGTTGACTGTACATGTGTCCATTAACTCACTTATATTTCATTGTTCTATATGCCTATTATTATACCAGTTGTGACTGTTTTGATCACTAGCTTTGCAATATATTTTGAAATCAGGAAATGAGTGTCCTACTCTCTTTTTTTTCAAGATTTCTTTGACAATTTGGGTCCCTTTGTCCAGTTCCATATAAATTTGAGAATTGACTTTTCTATTTCTCTGAAGAAAGTTGTTGGCAATTTTTGAGGAAGGAATATATTGAATTTGTAGATTGCTTTAGGTAGATTGACATCTTTATATTATTGAGTCTTCCAATTCATGAGCTTGAAATGTCTGTCCATTTATTTAGGTCATCTTTAATTTATTTCAGTAATATTTTACAATTTTCTGAATACAAATTTTTTCATTTTCTTGGTTAAATTTATCCCTAGGTAGTTATTTTTTTATAGTCTCTTGTAAATGGCATTGTTTTCTTAACCTCCTTTCATCTTGTTCATTGCTGATGTATAAAAATTCAACTGATTTTTGTGTGTTGACCTGGTATCTGGCCATTTTGTTGAATTCATTTATTAGCTCTAGTAGATTTCTGGAAGCTCTGGTAGCATAGTGCCTAAGGCACTTGACTGCTAACCAGAAGGCTGGCGGTTGAAACCCACCATCCACTTCTCGGAAGGAAGGTTGGGCAATCTACTTCTGTAGTGATACTGCCTTGGCAACCCAAGGAGGGGTCATTATGAATCAGGTCTGACTCGATGGCACATAACAATAACAACAAAAACAACAGTAGATTTCTACTAGATTAAAGTTGCCAAGGATTTCATTTTACTTGGATCCACAATCAGCACCCATGGAAGCAGCAGTCAAGAATTAAATGATGAATTGCACTGGGTAAATCTGTAACAAAAGAACTCTTCAAAGTATTAAAGTGCAAAGATATCACTTGAAGACTAAGATGCACCTCACCTATTCCAACGTCTTTCCAGTAGCATCATATGCATGTGAAAGCTGGACAATGAATAAGGAAGACTGAAGAAGAATTGATGCATTTGAATTGTGATGCTTGCAAAGAATATTGAAAATATCATGGACTGCTAGAAGAAGAACAAATCTGTCTTGGAGAAAGTACAACCAGAGTGCTCCTTAGAAACAACACTTGTGAGACTTCGCCTCTCATATTTTAGACATATTATCAGGAGGGTCCAATCCCTGGAGAAGGACATCATGTTTGGTAAAGTAGAGGGTCAGTAAAAAAGAGAAAGACCCTCAAAGAGATGGATTGACACGTTGGTGACAACAATGGGTTGGTGGCAACACGCAGGCTCATGCATAGCAATGACTGCAAGGATGACACAGGACCAAGCAATGTTTCCTTCTGTTGTACTTTTCTGTTGTACTTGGAGTTGCCATGAGTTAAAACTGACTCTACGGCTGTCTAATAACAACAGCTTTCTTTCTTTCTTTCTTTTTTTTTTTTAATTGTGATTTGGGTGAAAGTTTACAGAGAAAATTCACTTTCCATACAGCAGTTCACATACACTTTGTCTCATGACATTGACTATGATTTACCACAATGCAACAGTTCCCCTCCCACTTTCTCCCAATTTTTACCTCATCCCTGTGTCCGTCCCTCCATGCACTCCTATTCCATGAGCTGTCTCCCCGTGCATAAACAGCTCTTTTTTCTCCTATGATTGTTATCTCCAAGGAGTGTATCTACTTCAGGTAAATGTTCAACTCATATGCCTGTCTTTTGTTTGTCTGGAAGCCACAGGTATGGGTTCAATTCCAGACTTGAAGGGAAGCTAGGGGCCATAATCTCAGTGGTTCCACCAGACTCCATTAGACCAACAAACATGGTCCCTTTTTTTCCCAAATGATTTTGAGTTTTGTTCCACATGGTTCTCCCTGTCTATCCAGGATCTCCTACATAGATCCCACTCCTAGTGGTTGTCAGTGGTAGCTGGGCACCATCTAGTTCTTCTGGTTTCATAGTCATATAGGCTGCAGATAACATGGTAATAACAACAGCTTTCTTTGGGGTCTTCTTTGTATAGGATCATATCAACCAATCCTAGAAAGTGTTTTAGATTTTTTAAAAAAATTATAGTATTAATTACCAATGTCGATACAAGATTTAAGAAAACAGCCCAGCAACCAACTAAACAAACAAAATTAGCCAATGCTTATTGTACCACCAAATAACAACTATACTTTTCTTGTCTGTAACTTTCCAGTAGCCATCTATATGCATGCATGTTTTATCAACTGCAATTTACATAACACTTTGTATTTGGCTTATTTTTTTCCTCTTAAGAATATATTTCAAGCATTAAACAAATTCTATTTTGGAAAGTGATAACTCTGATAATACTCTGTAGTAGTGTGAAAAAGCATTTACTGCCTAAGGAATTCCAAAAAAAATCATTTTAGGCTTCTGTCAGTCTCCAATGACATCATTTAGGAAGAAGTGGAGGTACGAAATAAAAACTAATGTAACCCTGAAAGGGAAGAAGACAACAAAGTTGCCAAGTGCTGTTGTTTGACAAGGCATCTCCAGAGAGGCTGGGATGAAAAGCATTCAAATTACTGAAAGTAATTTAAGAAATTGGAGACTCTTCAAGTGTGGGAAAAGAAGATGTAAAAGACAATGTGCTCTGGAGAGACCTGTTTTTTCTTTCTCAGGGATATGTGGTAAAGGTGGTTAGATAAAGGAGTTTGAATATATCCAAAGTTGTGCCTTCTTGAACTGGGAGAGGACCAGATGTGCTAGCCACACTGTCCCTAAGGAAAGAGTGCAGAGTTTGTCCTCAATAGCTGAAGGCTTTTGTGTCAGGGCCTTCTGCATTCCTGCCTTAATGGGGCATTTGTCCTTGCCCTATCCTTGCAATAAAGGGTCTTTGCATTATCTGCAGTTATCTGAGCCATAAAACCAACCAGGCAACCAAGAAAACAAACAAAAAACTCACTGCCATCTAGTTGATACCAACTCATACTGACCCCCATTGGGTTTCAAGGTTGTAATCTTTATACAAAAGTAGATTGCCTCATCTCCCTCACACAGAGAAGCTGGTGGGTTTGAACTGTCAACCTTCTGCTTAGCAGTCAAATATCTTACACACTGTCCCACCATTGTTCCTTACTGAGCCATGGCCTTTTTGAAATACCATCTTCCTTGTGAAAGGAGTCCTATTACCTGCATAGTGATATGTGTTCTGTCTTTGTGCATATATAGTGTGTGTGCCTATATAGCTTATCCATTTAAGGTGTACAAAGAAGATAAACTTTCCAGTCTTTTTCTACTATTCTGCCATACTAGTGGTTTTGCTTAGGATGTGATTCTTAGGAAGAAGGAGGTCTAGTTTTCCCATACAGCTGGAAGACAGAAAGAAAACATAGAGATTTAATTCACTTTTTGTAGCTAACTTAGGCTTTAGTAAACTTAAACATGGTTTTTATGTCCCCCAATTCATGGGCTAGAGGGACAGAAGGGAAATGGAGAGTCAGTTACCTTGATGCTGTGTGCCCCTGGCAATCTGATTTTTTTATGAAAGGTGGTGTCATGCTAGTACAAAATCACCACCAGCCTGCCTTTGAGGGAAACCCTGAGGGTGAATTTTCTCCTGATTCCAGACAGCTGGGCTCTGCCACATCCTCTGCTCATGTCCTTGACATTTCTGGTTCTCTGTTTCCTGTCTTAAAATAAGAGGGGTGGATTAGATGCTATCTAAGGTCCTTTACGTTCTAACCTTTACAATTCTATGATTTATTTATGGATGGCTCTGCACAATGAAGATGACTTAGGTAGAAGCTAATGAGAGAAGAGAGGAAAGAAGAAAAATTCATCAAAAGCGCACTGTGTACTGAGCAGTATATTAAGCTCTGTATCTATGTGATATCCTGTAAAGCTTAGCTATGCAGTGAAAAATCTTACTCCCAACTTTTAGATGAAAAAACTGTTCAAGGATAAATAACTGCCTAAAGTTTTCCAGACAGCATGTCACAGAAACAGAGACTAAGCACAATTTTGACTACCAAATCCAATCCTTTTCTAATACTCCCTATCAATAATATGATCCATACAACCCAACTACATATGGAATTATGACAACTATTATTTTTTTTAATAATTTGTATTGTGATTTGGGTGAATTTTACAAAGCAAATTCACTTTCTATATAGTAACTAACATACACATTGTCTCATGACATTGACTGTATTCCCACAATGCAACAGCTCCCCTCTCCATAGTTACCTCTTCACCGTGTCCTTCCCTCCCATTCATTCCTGGCCCATGACCTGTCTCCCTGTGAATACACAGCCCTTCTATTCTCCCAGGACTTATCTCTCCAAAGAGTATATCGACCTAATGTGAAAGTTCAGCTCAAATGCTTATCTTTCTTTTGGCTGGAAGCCACAGGTTGCTGTTGTTGTTGTTATGTGCCATTGAGTTGGACCCGACTCATAGCACCCCTCCTTGGGTTTCTGAGGCAGTATCACTACAGAAGTATGACTGCCCAACCTTCCTTCTGAGGAGTGGCTGGTGGGTTTGAACTGCTAGCCTTCTGGTTAGCAGTCAAGTGCCTTAAGAACTATGCTACCAGAGCTCCTGGAAGCCACAGGAGTGGGTTCAATTGCAGACCTGAAGGACAGGTAGGGGACATAGTCTCAGG
>NW_006921765.1:3368782-3376666 GCF_000298275.1 Orycteropus afer afer | reverse complement strand
GGTGCTGGCGAAGAATGTTGAAAGTATCATGGACTGCTAAAAGAACTAACAGATCTGTCCTGGAGGAAGTGCAGCCAGAATGCTCCTTGGAAGCCAGAATGGCCAGACTTCGTCTCACCTATTTTGGTCATGTTGTAAGAGGAGATCATTCCCTGGAGAAGGATGTCATGCTTGGTAGGGTGGAGGGTCGACAAAAGAGGGAGAGGCCTTCAACGAGATGGATTGACACGGTGGTTGCGATGATCGGATCAAGTATAGCAGGGATTGTGGGGCTGGTGCAGGATCGGGCAGTGTTTCGTTCTGCTGTGCATGGGGTTGCTATGAGTCAGAAACAACTCAACAGCACTTAACAACAACAACAACAACCAGTCCCTTGGACTAATTATTTCCATGAATCTTTGTTTTTCTTCATTCTTCTTTTCTCTGGATAAGGGGAGACCCATCGTTGTATCCAGATGGCTGTTTGCGAGCTTTTAAGTTCCTAGTTGCTACTCACCAAAGTAGGATGTGGAACAAGGTTTTAGGTATATGTTATGCCAATATAGCTTGATGTCCCCTGGGACTACCATCCTAACCCCACAGGTCCAACTACTTGCTCACTCTGGGTAGCTGGCTGTGACCAAGAAGTGACTACAACCTTGCCCTTTGTCAGCTCTGCTATATACCTGGGAATTCTTACAGAGCATACAAATACACTTGTAGAAACATTATCAGCCAACCCTACACAGGGTCACTGGCACATTTTCCCCTGCACAGACATACCTAATAGGAACTATGACAATTATTCTTATGTAGAACCCTCCAATCTGAGAAAGAGCAATGGAGAGCAGAACAGTGTTTATTAGAACAGGCCTTGAAATTATTATATTTCTTGATAGGAATCACAATTATGAGAACAATTATGAGATCTTTGTGTTTTTCTCTTTATTAAATGAAAAGTATTAAAATAATAGTAAAAATATGATTCATAGTGAGAATGTCATAATTTCATCTTATGAATACAATTATTCAATGCATGTTCCCCACATTCAAAACTATTTCACATATTTAGGCTATATATGCCACATTTGAACTGCTTTTTTTTAAAAAAAAAATAATACTACTTCATAAACACTTGGAGGGGCATTTTAGTTATCCCACTACATCATGTTCTACTTCTCTTTATCTCTACTCTCAATACATGCATAGTATATGACTTAGAATAAAGCTACTTGAGACCAAAACACAATATTCTTTTCTAACAAGTTTCTTTTTGGAATAGGCCAAAAAACAAACATATTGATTCTATAGCGATTAAGATATTCAGGGTTTTAATTCTCTCTCTCTCTCACTTTTCTCCAAACAAGGCATCTGTCATTGATTCAATTTGCAAATAAGTGCATTTATGAGTCATTGATCACACATGTTAGCATAATGTCACATCCAAATTTAATTAATCTGATAAATTTTTTTTTTTTTTCAAACTCAGTTTTATTATGTGTGTGTGTGTATCTCCATAAAATGTGGAGAGTGCCCGGTAAAGGCTCTAGTTAAGTCTATTTCTAATTAGAAGAATTAAATGTTGTATGGGAGCTCTGGTAGCATAGTGGCTAAGGCACTTGACTGCTCACCAGGTGCCTGGCGGTTCAAACCCATCAGCCACTCCTCTGAAGGATGGTTGGGCAATCCTACTTCCATAGTGATACTGCCTCGGAAACCCAAGGAGGGGTCGCTATGAGTCAGGGCTGACTCGACGGCACATAACAACAACAACAACATTATGTAGGAGGAGAAGCCATGCTCCATCATTTATTGCAACAAATTTGCCATATTAATTTTATGGGAGTATTCTATGCAGGATGAGGGGAATAAATATCACATGCAGATAATTTGATGTGTTTCATTGTCCTGACTGACCTAGCCCTGCAGAATAATCAGTCCTCACTCTAAAAAGCTTATAATCTGAGGGCACTCTTATTTATCACTGGAGAATTAGCAAATTGAAGTTTCCTAGATGGCAGCAAGGTTGGATTCCACAACTACCCTGTAGATTTTCAGCCAAAATGAGCTACCCTAGATACCTCACAAGCTCAGATACTAAACTCTGAACCTCTTGTCCTAGCTTACTAAGGTCTCTTGTTTGATAACTATTTCTTTATGCTTGTTGGATTTGCCTAGTATATTGGTCTGCTACAACCTTCCAAATCATTTTTCCTTTAACCAGGATCTTATGATCACAAGTGGCTCTAAGATTTAGACAGGCATTGGAGGGATGAAAAGGATGGTGTGGTCAGTCTCCTTTTAAGTTATACTTCACTCCCTGCAAGAAGCATGTGGACATGTGATGTGCTCCAATCTAAACCTATTAGTTGTGGTTGTGGGAGTAGAACTTCCCTGGTAAGCAGTAGTATCTGTTGTGCATGTGACCTTGTTAGAGCGTTGCCTGACTTATTAATGGAAAAGTTGGCTTAATTAATATACTAATCAGCCTATTTAGCTGAGCCCTGATTTAGCTGAGTCCTTGATGACACAACAGGTTAATTTCTGAGTCCTACCCACTTTAAGAGCTCTGGTGGTGTAGTGATTAAAGTATTTGGCTCATCCCACATGTATTGTATATATGTGTTCAGTGGTGAACACACCAGCTGCTTGACAGGTGACAGATGAGGCAGTCTGCTTCTGTAAAA
Source organism: Orycteropus afer afer (assembly GCF_000298275.1). NCBI lineage: Eukaryota > Metazoa > Chordata > Mammalia > Tubulidentata > Orycteropodidae > Orycteropus > Orycteropus afer. The sequence goes on along the minus strand of NW_006921765.1, from coordinate 3,374,000 downwards.
ATTTACAATCTTGGAAACCCTATGGGGCAGTTGTGCTAGGTCCTAAAGGGTCACCATGAATTGTAATCAACCCAGTGGTAGCGGGGTTTGGTTTTTGACTCAACACTTGACTTTTCAGTGTTGAGCTATGTAAGAAAGTTTTCCTTCCACAAGCTACAGATCCTAGTAAATTATTGCTGGATTGGAGAGATGAGTATGGATAAGCCCAATGGGCCTTGACTCCAGTTCTTATTCAGTATTGTTTTGCTCTAAAGTGCCAAATGTCTTTTGTCAATCCTTAGGAGAAAATGATGAATAATCTGCCTATTTCCATTTATTCCCATTGGCCCAAAATGGCACAGTAATTGCCCTCAAAAGTAAATACAAATTGAAGGGCAATTGTCCCAGACAGTATATCATGAGAGCTTACAGGTCTTCTTAAAGTCACATAGCAATTTCTGGACAGACCAGGATGAAATGGGAAGGGCTGGAGTTTTGGAGTGAGATGAAAATTCAAATTCTGTTTTTTCACTTAGCATTTTGTGATATTGAACAATTCACTTAACTTCACTTTGTTTCAGAATTCTCATCTATAAAATGGAGCTAATAGTACATAATTTTCAGAGTTATTATTAATACTAAATGAAACAAAACCCATCATAATACCTGATACAAAGTAAGCTCTCAATGAATATTATCTAGTGTAATTTTTTAGCTAGCATAATAGTCTGTAACACTCAGTCTTACTGAGTATGCCAAATCCATTGTAGTTATAATTAATGACATCAGTATACTTATGGAGCCCTGGTAGCATAGTGCCTAAGGCATTTGACTGCTAACCAGAAAGCTGGCAGTTCAAACCCACCAGCCATTCCTCAGAAGGAAGGTTGGGCAATCTACTTCCATAGTGATACTGCCTTGGAAACCAAAGGAAGGGTAGCTATGAGTCAGGTCTGACTTGATGGCACATAACAACAACAACAACATACTCTAGATTAATATCCTTATAAAGAAAGGATGATCAGACATTGGAGAGCAGTTGACTAGGTTGGTGAGTTGAGAGAGAATAAAGGTACACTGAGGATGGATAGACACACGGAAGATCAAGTTGGGCATATGGATATTGCTAAAGGATACTGATACATAAGGGCTTAAACACAGCTTCTGAAAAGAGTGTGTATCAGAACCTAGATTATCAAGAAAAAAAAGGATAACTTTCTTGGGGCTGGAGCTATGGATGTACTGTTAAACTGGCAAGAGATCAGCCTATGCTTAGAGATGTTTGAGCCAAAAGCCTGAAGATATATTCTTTGATTCCAAATAGAAATTATATCTTATTTTTCAGATACCAAAGTGAAGTATAAAGATGATGAATTAGGCCAGAACAAGAAAATGGATGTAACACTAAATAGCCTAATGTTGTTATTAGCTATCTTCCAGTTGGCCCTGACTCACAGTGATCCCCTGCACAATGGAATGAAATACTGCCTGGTCTGTTGTATTGTGCTGTTATGACAGGTGGTAGCTGAGCATGAGGTGCATTGGCTAGGAATCAAACAGGGTGTCCTGCATGGAAGATGAGAATTTTAGTACTGAACCATCAATGCTTCAAGGCCATAATGAAAATATTTTGCTGCCTTAATATCCCCCGGCTTATGAGAAAGGGACACATAAATTTCCCACAGCCGTAATGAAGTGTCCCCTAATGATAAGTTTCCATTCCTCATTTTGTGCCCCACTAACCCAGTTATATTCAAAATTGACAATCCCATCCACATGTGTGTTATTTTGAACACCTTACCCTAAATACTAACAAAGGCTTCTATCCACATGTCTCTCTCTCCCTGTCTCTCTCTCTCTCTCTCTCTCTCTCTCTCTCTCTCAGTGGCTTCCCTCCTGTGTGGTTTAGCCCACTGCAGCATGTTCTTTTCCACCTGGCTTCTCAAGGAATCCTGTGAACTTGTCTCTAGGACCTGTGAGTAATAATATTCTGTTATTTCCTGGACATCTTTCATTTTCTTCTATCACTGCTGCACCTGCTAGACCATTAAAGCAACCCAACAACTAAGTGATTGGAACACTTAGATATAAAGTATCTACCCATAAATAGCAGAAATAATTGGAGGACAGGAGAAACAGAATTGCCCGGAAAGATTTGATATTATTGCCATGTATAATCTCTTACATTTGTTTGATGTTTTACAGACTGTGAAACACTTTTACCTACACACTTATTCAATCATATTCAGAATATCATGATACTATTATTCTTCCTTCCTTCAGATGAGGAAACTTAGATCTAAAGTAGCAACTGGATTTACCCAAAGTCACAGAAGTAAAGGTCATGACTTATTTCTAGACTTTTATACATCTAGCCTTCCATTCAATTGTGCAGAACTGCTGATTAGACTGTATTTTTAACATATCATAAATGTTTACATTTGGGGGGGTCCCTAAAATCTCCACTGTAGAGTATAGGTCAATAGTGAACTTGAGCAGGCAATGTCCTTATTTGACTACATGCAGTTAATGTGAGAGTAAAAGGAAATATGCTATAAGAAATCACTATATAAATGCTAGCTGTTACTGTGACTAATATTTTAATATATCATGTAATGTTATAACCAAAAATAATTTGAAAATCTGTCTAAAATCACAACTTAGTTTATGAGTGAGGCATGAGTCTATTATTATCTATAGCTGTGTACTCTCCTCCTTGATTAGAGCTGCACATTGGATTCACATAGCATATCAGCCAACACACTCTCTGGGTCAGTGACTAAACTCAACACTTTCCTTTATTAAGCCTCCACCCTATCCCAATCACTGTGCCATGCCCAGAGACCAAGGAATCATAGTATCCACATTCAAAGAATGTAAAGTTGAAGAGATACACCATTTGGGAGGGATCTATTTCATGTCTACTGTTTCCAAACTCAGGAAATGTTTCCTGCAGTGGATTCAGTTCCCAGGTGTACACCATTACTTGGGAATGTATATATCAACTCATTTACTGAGTTGGAGATCATCAGGACAAAAGCTGTAAGTCTGATTTATATTTATATCATTACCATGCCTAGAAGAGTCATTTCACATAGTATAGTTTCAATAAGTAGTTATGTAAATGAATCTAGACATTATATAATTCACTTATTTCAGCACTTATTGAGTGTCTACTATAAGCCCACTGTTGTAGGGAATATAATTTTATTGATCTTTAAACGATTCACTCTTGAATGTGTACATGTGATTGCTCATTTTGTCTGTATCTATGGGCATTAAACTTGCTTCAGAGAACTCTGGGAAATTGTGGAAGCAGCCTTATCTTCACCAATCAGACCATCGAGGGCTTTTTGTTATATTTTGTTTTCAGATTGGACCTTAGAGAGCATTCTGAACACAGGAGGACACTTCTTTCTTTCTCAAGTTAGATTAAAAAGAAAACAAAACAAAAAAGGCAAAAGGATTGATGCATTGTGACTGTGGTGATGGTGGAAAGCATTAAATAAACTATTGACTGCTAGAAGAATAAATCAGAGATTCAAACAGAATATTCCTTAGATGTGAGGATGTTGAGACGTTGGGTTACTTACTTTGGACACATCATCAGGAAGAACCAATTACGACCCAAAGACATTATCTTTGATAAAGTGGAGGGTCAGATTGATACAAAAGCCAAAAAATAGATTCAGTCATACAAACAATCATAAAGATGGTGCAAGACCACACATTTCATTTGGATGTATATATGTAAGGTCCTTATATATGTAAGGTCCAATTCAATGGCAACTAACAGCAACAGATACGAAGGAAATGTCAAAGTAAAACTTGATTCTTCTAGACTCACTAAACTCATTAGATTTAAGTTTTTGAGTGATTGCTTTGGTTGAGAAGGCATGTTTTCTACGTATGCTGTGTCTCCAGCTAATGTTGAGTTCACAGTTTTGAGGACAATGACACTTTGTTTACTCTCTATTCACTTCATAGGGAAATAACTTTCTCAAGCCCAGGTTTGTGTGTTTACTATGTTTGTGTGTGTATGCATGCATGTGTGCTATTAATTTAAGCCACTTTGTATAGGGTGTAAAATAATTTCTTTACTTCTTTTTCTCTTCCACATCTAATGGCATTTATACATGACCTCATTAATTAATACACATCCTCCATGGTATTTACAGGATTGATTTTCACTTATATAAAGTGAAAATGAAAAATGCTCTTTAGAAGATGATTCAGGACTCTTCCTCCCAGTAGAAGACATCTGACTTTTACATTCTTTCTTCATCATTATTTATCTAGGTGTATACAAGTTGCTGTCAAGTCAATTCCAACTCATGGCAACCCCATGTGTATCAGAGTAGAACTCTGCTCCATAGGGTTTTCATTTGCTGATTTTTTTTTTTTTTCTAGAAATAGATCACCAGGCCTTTCTTCTAAGGTGACTTGGGTAAACTGAAACCTCCAACTTTTCAGTTAGCAATTGAGTGTTAAACTGTTTGTACCACCAAGGGAAAATGAGTTCAAAAAAAGCCATGCCCAATAGAGTTTTACAAATAAGTCAGAGTCCAGGTAACATCTATACTAACTGTAAAAACTAACATTGGTAAAGGAGCACTAGTGGCACAGTTGTTAAGCACTCAGCTACTAACTGAAAGTTGGCAGTTTGAATCCACCAACAGCTCCAAGACAGGAAGATGTGACAGTAAGCTTCCCTAAATATTACAGCTTTGGAAACCCTTTGGGGTAGTTTTACTCTGTCCTATAGGGTTGCTATGAGTTGGAATCAATTTGAGAGCAGTGAGTTTGGTTTTGGTATTAGTAAGGAAAGTTTTAAGAGCCCTGGTGATGCAATGGTTAAATACTTGGCTGCTAACTGGACAGGTAGTCCACCACCAGCCACTCCATGGAGAAAGATGTGGCAGTCTGCTTCCGTAAAAATTACAGCCTTGGAAATCTTATGAGGTAGTTCTATTCTGTCCTATAGAGTTGCCAAGAGTCTAATCTAATCGACAGTAATGGGTAAAGTTGGTAAATACTTTTACATTTCATAGAGATGTTACACATGTGTTATTTCACTTATTTCACATAACAACACATCAAGAAAGTATTATTATTACTTGTTGTTGTTGTTGTTTGCCATTGAGTTGGCCCTGACTCATAGCGACCCCTCCTTGGGTTTCCGAGGCAGTATCACTACGGAAGTAGGATTGCCCAACCTTCTTTCTGAGGAGTGGCTGGT
>NW_006921765.1:3367002-3368403 GCF_000298275.1 Orycteropus afer afer | reverse complement strand
ACACACATACACACACACACACACACATACATATATAGTACATTGGCTGCTGTGCTGGCAGCACAGAATTGCTACATATAGTCTTTATTTTCAGCAGAATGCAGAGTTTGTGATTGCATACATATATATGTGTGTGTGCATATATATATGCATTTATACCTGTATGGATATAAATGAATAATTAAATTTAATTATTAACTTAAATTTTTTATTTAATGATATAATTTAATTAATTATAAAAATATAAATGAATAATTGTCTAGTCTTGGCTAAGGTGATATTGTCATGGTTAAATCTAACTAAAGATATCTCAATATACCTCACTATTTAAAATTGCTACTTGTAACCTTTATTTTCAGAAGAATACAGAGTTGTAAATAGAAAAAATACCATGCCTTTGGGATTATATATGTGTGTATGTGTGTGGGGGGGTGTAAAAAAAAAATTACTGCCATTGTGTCATTCTGGACTCATGGCAACCCCTCCTTGGACTTCCGAGGTGGTATCTCTACAAAAGTATATTGCCCAACTTTCCTTCCGAGGAGTGGCTGGTGGGTTTGAACCATGAGCCGTCTGGTTAGCAGTCAAATGCCTTAGGCACTACACCACCAGAACTCTGTGTGTGTGTGTGTGTGTGTGTGTAAGCTCTGGTGGTGTTGTGTCTAAGGCATTTGACTATTAACCATAAGGCTGGTGGTTCAAGCCCACCAGCCACTCCTCAGAAGGAAGGTTGGGCAATCTACTTCCACAGAGATACTGTCTTGGAAACTCAAGGAGGGGTTGCTATGAGTCAGGACCAACTCTACGTCAGTGAGTTGTTTTTTTTTTTGGTATATATATATATACACACACACATATATATACCAATATATGTATATACACACACACAAAATACACACACACATACATACATACATATACATTATACATATGCTTATCAGTTGTGGTGTTGGCAAAGAATACTGAAAGTACCACGGACTGCCAGAAGAACTAACAAATCTGTCCTTAGAGAAGTGCAGCCAGAATACTCCTTTTAAGCAAGAATGGCCAGAATTTGTTTCATCTAGTAGGTCATGTAGTCAGAAGGGACTATTCCCTGGAGAAGGATATCATACTTGGTAAAGCAGAGGGACAGCGAAGGAGGGGAAGCCCCTCAATGAGATGGACTGACACAGTGGCTGCAATGATGGGCTCAGGTATAGCAAGGACTATATAGTTGACACAGGAGTGAGCAATGTCTCAAGTTATACATAGGGTCACTATGAGTCAGAGCTGACTTGACAACAACATATGTATATGTACATATACATGTATGTATAGATATACATTAAAAAAAAAATCACTGTGGTTGAATCAGATCCAACTCATAGTGATCCCTCCTTGGGTTTCTGAGACAATATC
>NW_006921765.1:3365200-3366776 GCF_000298275.1 Orycteropus afer afer | reverse complement strand
CACAAGACAACAGTAATGATAAAAATATAAATGAATAATTGTCTATTCCTTAATAAAGTAATATTGTCATGCTTAAAACTAATTGAAGATATCTCAAGAAAGCAATCAATATATATGACCATATAAAATTGTTATATGTAGTCTTTATTTGCAGAAGAATGCAGAGTTGTATACAGAAAATAAAGATTACATGTAGCAAATCTGTGCTGTTGTCAGCACAGCATCAGTGTACTAAGAATGTACCAATGAACAGACCCCCAAAGCAGACCCTGGTACACATGTTCATGTTAATATGTGATACAGGAAATATTGCAAAATGATTTAGAGATCAATTATTCAATAAACATTGCTAGAAAAATAGGCTAGATTTATGTTGTTGTTGTTATGTGCCATTGAGTCGGACCTGACACATAGCGACCCCTCCTTGGGTTTCTGAGGCAGTATCACTACAGAAGTAGATTGCCCAACCATACAAATCAATTTAAATCCTCATATTAAAGCAAACATCCAAATAAAATTTAAATAAATTAAATACTTCCATTAAATAACATAAATTGGAAGAAAATATAAATGAATAATTGTCTAGTCCTTGATAAAGTTATATTGTCATGCTTAAAACTAATTGAATATATCTCAAGAAAGCAATCAACATACCTGAGTATATAAAATTTTAAGCATTTTTGTGTCAAAACCATAAAAAAACAAATAATAAAGGGAGAAATCATTTGCAACATGTGCAGTAGAAAAAGCTTAATATCCTTAAAATATAAACAGCTCATATAAATCAATGAGAAAGTCATCAAAACATTTGATACATAAAGAAAATAAAGGAAATTAATGTAAACATGGGGAAATGTGTTTAACTAGTAATCACAAAATGAACACAAAGCAAAGTTCCACTTAAAAATTAGATCTACAATGTTTGTAAAGGTCTAGTGAGTTAAGTGAACTTTCATTCACATGAAAAACAAACAAAACAAACTCACTGTCATTGAGTTTACTCTAACTCAAAGATCTCATCATTGGGTTTTCAAGGCTGTAAATCTTTACAGAAGCAGATTGCCTCATCTTTCTTCCATGGAGTGGCTGGTCAGTTCTAACCACTGACCTTTCATTTAGCAACCAAATTCCCTGACCATTACACCACTAAAACTCCTTTATTCACATCCACATGCATAAATTGATACAACTTTTTAGGAATGTAGCTGAACAGAATGTAAAAAGATTAGCAAAAATATCTATATCCCTTGACCTAATAATATTTATTGTAGAAGTTTATCCTAAAGATAATTAGAAATGTGAACAAAGTTGCTTGATGAAAACAAAGAAGACTTGAAGCAATTACTAATGACATCAAAGATTTCAGCCTTCAGTATAGCTTACACCTCAACATAAAGAAAACAAAAATCTTTACAACTAGATCAATAAGCAATCTCATGATAAATGTAGTAAAGATTGAGGTTGTCAAGGATTTCATTTTACGTGGCACTGAAACAAGGCGGGCTTGTGCTTACTCACTGATCTGCACTGAACACGTTCCCTTGTTACCCTACCGAGAGGGACCAGGTCTTCGGGA
>NW_006921765.1:3358601-3360785 GCF_000298275.1 Orycteropus afer afer | reverse complement strand
TGCGGGATCGGGCAGTGTTTCGTTCTGCTGTGCATGGGGTCGCTATGAGTCGGAAACGACTCGACGGCACTTAACAACAACAACAACATGAGTCACATTGACTCAACAGCAGTGAGTTTTGGATCCACAAGATTGTGAACTCATAGAAGCAGCAGTCAGAAAATTAAGCAACATATTTCACTGAACAAATTTGCTGCAAAAGAACTCTTTAAAGTATTGAAAAACAAAGATGTCACTCTGAGGACTAAGATGCACCTGACCCAAGTCATGGTATTTTTCAGTCACCTCATATGCATGTGAAAGCTGGACAATGAATAAAGAAGACTGAAAAATAACTGATGCATTTGATTATGGTGTTGGCAGAGAATGTTAAATATCCAAGGACTGCCAGAAGAAGGTACAAACGTATCTTGAATGAAGTACAGCCAGAATATTCCTTAGAAGCCAGGATGGCAATACTTTGCCTCACATGCATTAGACATATTAATTGAAGGACTATTCCCTGGAGAAGGACATCGTACTTGTTAAAGTAGAAGGTCAGCAAAAAAAGACAACTCTCAATGAGATGGTTTGACACAGTGGCTGTAGCAATGGCCTCAAACACATTGACAATTGTGAGGATGGCATTTTGTTCTGTTGTACATAGTGTCTCTTTGAGTTGGAGGGGACTTGACAGCACCTAACAACAGCAACACTTAATAATACACATAAGAAACCTGCCTGCCATAGTCATTATTTTATTTTCACTGCCAAGAATAGAGACTAGTACTTAGTAGAAGATACCAAATATTAGTTGAACGGTCAAACTAATGATTGGCTACAACCTAGTACATAATAATGGAGGAATGAAAAAAAAAAAAACCTCACTGCTATTGAGTCCAATCCAACTCACAGCAACCCCTCCTTGGGTTTCTGAGGCAATATCATTACCGAAGTAGATTGCCCAATCTTCCTTCTGAGAAGTGGCTCATGGGTTTGAACTGCCAGCCTTCTAGTTAGCAGTCAAATGCCTTAGGCACTATGCCACCAGGGCGCCCAATGGAGGTATAGTCAAGTAAGTTATAGTTTATCCATGTAATTAAATTGACTCACTGAAATCAACATTTGGAAAAAATTGAAATAGAAAAATTGCTTATTGATACAACTTTTTTTAAGAAAACAAGATACAAAATTTTATGTGCAGTGTGATAATGTATGCAAATATATACATGTATTCATATATACAGAGAAAAATACCAGACTAAATGCGATAAAATGTTAATAGTGATTATTTCTTGGAGTGGGAATTATGGATAATTGTAATTTTTTTCATAGTAATGTTCTGTATTTTTTAAGAATTTCACAGAAAACCTATACTACATTTAATTAAAACACACACAGAATAATCTGCAAAGATACATGTTAAAAAGTTAACAGTGATGACCTTTAGGTGGTGAGAAATTTTTATTTTTTTCAAAATTTAACAAATACTCTGTATGACTTTTAATCAGAAACAAGTATATATTAATGCTGTATTAAAAGGTCAGTAGTAAAACTTAGAAATACTGGATATCAGAGAGTCAAAATTAGAGAGACCTTGATCAGAGTGTGATTTCATTAATATCCCTGATTCTTCACAATTCCCTGTATCCATTGCCCTTATATAATTTTATAATGCCCTCCTAAACTTACTAGGGACTTGGCCATGTAATCTGTGTTGGCAAATGGGATGTTAGCAAGTATGACATAAGCAGAGTTTGAAATGGGCTTGCTTGCACTTTGGGATCAGTAATTCTTGCCCTCCGGCTGCACAATGAGGTCATATTCTGCCTTACTGGAGGAAGAAAGACGCATGGTTCGGTCACCCTTGTAAAGTCAACTCATCAGCAACCATTTACCAAATATCGAGGCAATCTTACTTGACACCAGAAGAACCACCCAGCTGGTCCAGGCAAAATTGCTGATACTCAGATATTAAAGCTAAGTAAATGCTCAGTTGTTAAGCCACTGAGCCAAGAGGTAGTGTGTTACACAGCCTTATTATGAAAATAGATACTAATTCACAGGATATAATAACTATTTCTTTACTAGAAAGACCTCAGAAAAATCTCTAATTGGGGGTAATGATATTTCTTTAGGCATCATTGAGGTCTGCTTGAAATATTTTTCTTGACAATCAACTTCCCATCTTCCCATTGCTTCAGT
>NW_006921765.1:3347835-3358351 GCF_000298275.1 Orycteropus afer afer | reverse complement strand
ATGAGCAAATATTGAACAATGCAGAAAGCATCAAATGAAGATGAAAGGAATATACAAAGAATACAAAAAAGAATTCGTTGATGTTCAACTATTTCAAGATGTAACATATGATCAAAAACCAATGGTATTGAAGGAAGATGTCGAAGCTACACTGAAGGAATTGGTGAAAAACAAGGCTTCAAGAATTGACAGAATGCCCATGAGATGTTTCAACAAATGGATGCAACGCTGGAGTCGCTTACTCATCTATGCCAGGAAATTTGGAAGACAGCTACCTGGCCAACAAACTGGAAGAGATCCATATTTTTTCCCATCCCAAAGAAAGCTGATCCAACAGTATGTGGAAATTATCAAATATTGTTAATATCACACACAAGTAAAATCTTTCTGAAGATAATTCTAAAATGGTAGCAGTATATTGATAGGAAATTGAAGCTGGATTCAGAAGAGGACATGGAATGAGGGATATCATTCCTGGTGTCAGATGGAGCTTAGTTGAAAGCAAAGACAAGCTCTGCTTTCTGGGATTAGAGATCTCAGACTTGTTGATAGTTGCCATTCAGTTGCCAACCTTATGTTTAAAAAAACATTGGCTGATCCTGTGCCATCTTCATGATTGCTGGCATGTTCAAACTCATTGTTGTGGCTGTGATACAATCCATCTCCTTGCAGGTTTCCCTCATTTTTGTTGACCCTCTTTTTCACCAACCACAAGAAGGATATTTATCTGTGTTTTATTGACTATGCAAATGCATTCAACAGTGTGGATCATAACAATTTGTAGATAACATTGAGAAGAATAGGAATCCCAGAGCATCTAATTGTACTCATGAGGAACATGTACATAGACCAAGAGGATGTCATTCAAATAGAATAAAGGCTTAACCTATGGTTTAAAATCAGAAAGAGTGTGCATCAGGATTGTATTCTTTCACCATACTTATTCAATCTGTATGCTGAGCAAATAATCTGAGAAGCTGAACTACATGAAGAACATGGCAGATATCAGGTTTAGAGGAAGACTCATTAACAACCTGCAATGTACAGATGAGATAACCTTGTTTGTTTAAAGTGAAGATGCCTTGAAGCACTTGCTGATGAAAATCAAAGATTATAGTCTTCAGTATGTAAATCATAAAAAAAAAAAAAAAAAAAAAAAACCTCCTCACAACTGGGTCAATACTCAGCAACATGTAAATGGAGAAAATGTTGAAGTTGTCAGGGATTTAATTTTACTTGAATCCACAATCAACATCCATGGAAGCAGCAGTCAGGAAATCAGACATTGTATTGTACTGGACAAAGAAACAAAGATATCACTTTGAAGACAGGGAAAAAAAAAACTCACTGTGAAAGCTGGAAATGAATAAGGTGGACAAAGGAAGACTGATGCCTTTGAATTATGGTATTGGAAAGGACATTGAAAATACCATGCACTGACAGAAGAACTAACAAATCTGTCCTGGGAGAAGTGCAGCCAGAATTCTCCTTGGAAAAGAGAATAGTGAGACTTTGTCTCACCTAGTTTGGTCATGTTGTCAGAGGGATCATTCTTTGGAAAAGGTACTATGCTTGGTAAAGTAGAAAGTCAGGGAAAAAGGGGAAGACCCCAATGAAATGGATTGCCACAGTGGCTGCAATGATGAGCTCAAGTATAACAAGGATTGTGGGGATGGGCATTCTTTTTGTTGTACATAGGATCACTACGAGTCGGAGCCAAGTTGATGGCACCTAACAACAATAAAATTCAGGTTAATGTATTTTTCTCTTCTGAGTTTGTTGTTGTTATGTGCCGTCGAGTTGGATCCGACTCATAGCGACCTCTCCTTAGGTTTCCGAGGCAGTATCACTACAGAAGTAGAGTTTGGTAACATCAAAATGTCTCTATAGGTCCAATCAAATTCCGACAATGACAAGCTCTACTTTCTGGGATTAGAGATCTCAGACTTGTTGATAGTTGTCATTCAATTGTCAATCTTATGTTTAACAAAACAAAATATTGCCCAATCACGTGTCATCTTCATGATTGCTGGTATGTTCTAACTCACTGTTGTGGCTATGAAACAATCCAGCTCATTGAAGGTTTCCCTCATTTTTGTTGATCCTCTACTTCACCAACCACAATGTCCTTTTCTATTTACTCGTCTTTCCTGATGATGTGTCCAGCATAGGTGAGCTGACACTAGACCCTGGAATATGGCCTAGTGTACTAGTAAACTGGCATTTTATGAGTCTTTCTAGCAAAACAACAACCAAATTTTATCTGACTCCTACTGTAACTTTTCCACAATTCCTTTCCAAATGCTAAACCAAATGCATGAATCAGAGCAGTGCCAACATTTAAAGGTGGAAATCCACTGCTTATGCACTCTTTAAAAACCAGTAAGTTTCAATGTGGAACAAAACTCAAAATTATTAAAAAAATAAAAAAGAAGGGACCAGGTTTACTTGTCTGATAGAGCCTGGTGGAAGCACTGAGACTATGGCCCCTGGCTGCCCTTCAGATCTGGAATTGAACCCACACCTGTGGCTTCCAGCCAAACAAAAGACATGCATATGAGGTGAACATTAACATTAGGTAGATATATTCTTTGGAGAGATTAATCATGGAAGAATAGAAGAGTTGTGCATGTTCAGGGAGATCGCTCTGGGGGCAAGAGTGCATGGGAGGGAAGGACACAGAGAAGAGGTAACTATGGGGAGGAAGTGGGAAGAGAGCTGTTGCATTATGGTAAATTTCAGTCAATGTCATGAGACAAAGTGTATGTGAACAGCTGTATGGAAAATGAATTTGCTCTGCAAATTTTCACCCAAAGCGCAATAAAAATTAAAAAAAAAAAATTAAATATAGGTATAATTTTCTATCTAAACATGTCTCAGGGAAAAAGAACCTAGTCACTTTCATGGACATATCAAGCTACCAGAGATGGATATCATCTTCTATTTGGATTAGAAAAATAATAATTAAAATAACCATTTACTGAGCACCCAAGCTGCAGCCATATTGTGCTATGCTCTTTATACACATGGCATTGTAATAATATTCTAAGGTAAGCCTTATTTCTTCCATTTTACAGAAAAATGTAAAATAAATATTAGTTGAGTTTTAGAGAGGTTATAAACCCACCCCCAGTTACAGATAGCTTCACAAGTAGGTCTGGGAGACTCTAAAGCCCCTGAATCGTTTTACTCCTATGTCACTATTTTGCAGGGAGCAGACATGCTGGCTTCCACTTACCTTGGAAGTTACATTTACTCTCATTAATCAATTGATTAGCATTCTGATTTTGAAGTGGAATTCAGTTTCTTATTACTTTAGCTCTTTCCTCCAGGGTATCTTTCATTTGATACACAATAAAGACTTTTTTTTTATTTGTCTTGAATTTCATATTCAATAATCTTAAGACTCCAAAATACATAAATTCTTACGTAGCAATCTGTAGCCACTTTAATATGAGGACTTAAAAGAAAACACATTTTCTTCATTTTCTGCTTAACAGACGGCTCCTTCTGATTCTGTTAGAGTAATATGATAATTATAAATGCATATGATTTAACTATACTGTTTATCATGCTGTTCTTTGGCTCATGATTTTAAAAACATGAAGGATGTTCGCTATATAGCTAGTAAGTCTTATTGTGCATCAGAACAGCCTCCACATTCCCCTGCTCAATCTCATTTTATCTCCCCACACGCTTTCTTGCTCCTTTATGTTAGCCTTTTGGCCAAATGAGTTCCATTACAGTACATCACCCTTGTGAAAAGCTTTTTCTCTTCTCTATTGATCCCTGTACATAGAAAGCTGTAAGTTGGAGAGATAATAATAAACTAATCACATAAAGATTTGTTAATTTATGACATCTTAAATTATTACTCTCTCCAGATTATGTGGATTTAATAGGGGCTATTATAAACTTAAAGAAATGAAATGCTGGCAGTAAAATTCTGAGCATTCATTGAACACTTTTGAGGTGGAATACTTTCAGGAATATATCTTTACCCAGTGTCCCTCAGCTCACCCTGCACAGTTCTGTTTCTCTCACCTACCTAGTGTTTTACCAATAGAGGTAAAAGAGGCTGCAAAGAGTCTCTAGTACTTTCCCACAGCCTTGAGTCCTAATTTGAAAAATAAACTTGAAACTGAAAACTTTGATTATATGTTCTAGGGTTTTTCTTTAAATTTTGTTTTCAGCAATGACATTTTGGTCTTAATAAAGACAAGTCTATGTTTGTGTGTTTAAGATATTGAGAGGGAAATATGTATAAATTACAATTCATTTCATGAAAATAGTGTCAATTTAAATCAGAGAATTTATGAACAGGAAATATATCCAATATGTGCTTACTGCACATCTCTGTCCCTGAAACTATGTCCGGTTTAAAGTAGGCAGTAATTTGTTGATTGAATAAATACTTGCACATACACGTATTATATACATAACTGCATGCTCCACACAGACACAATCACACATATTCACTGCACAGATACAGTGATAGGGACAAACATTTAACCTGAAAACAAAATTATTTCCTGTTGTTTGCAAAACAACAACAAAAAAATTATACCTGATGTTTACCTTTCTGGAAGATCCCAGCAAAGGAAAAATAGTGGCAAATGTTTCATGAAGAAGAATTTATTTGAAATATTAAATCAGGTTAATTGAGAAGCTGATGGGTCAATGTGCTTATAGAACTTTAACTTAAGTATTTAAAAGTTTTTACAAGTTGCTATCTAACAAATTTAAATCTTGAGGGAATCAGGTGGCCCAAATACTTTCTGAAAAATTAGATCTGGAAGAGATCTGATCCCATTAATCTTCCCTTTTTGAAGGAGAAGGTATCATAATCCTCTGACCTTCTAAGAGCCTCATATTAGCCACACCAAGAACTCACCTGTCTCCATAATTCTGGATTTAGAGGCATTTCTAGAATTAGTACCGTAGGAAAGTGGTTAGGAAAGAGGAATGGAGTTAAATAAGACTCTAATGCCCTGTCTTTTAACATTTCCCTATGATGCCTCCACCTCACTTCAGTATTAATGATTTACAGCAACACCAGCTACCAAACCTTCTCATTTGGATTATTACATTCCTCAAAAGACTTTTTAGCACAGATATGGGATTGGAGACCATAGAAGTTCCTGAATTAGGTATCTTTGGCATAATTCTCTGTAGCCATTATTTGACTATTAAGCACCATGCTTAATAGTGGAAGAAAATATTATCTCATTCATTCTTCATTTAACAGATTTTTTTCATGAGAACTTAAAAAAATAAGTTTCCTTTCAGTTGATACTGACTCATGGCAACCCTATGTGTGTTGGTGTAGAACTGTGCTCTGGAGGGTTTTCAATGGTTGATAATTTTTGTAAGTAGATCACCAGGTCTTCTGAGATGCCTCTGTTGTTGTTGTTATGTGCCATCGAGTCAGACCCGACTCATAGCAACCCCTCTTTGGGTTTCCAAGGCAGTGTCAATACGGAAGTAGATTGCCCCATCTTTCTTCCAAGGAGTGGCTGGTGGGTTTGAACTGCCAGCTTTCTTGTTAGCAGTCAAGTGCCTTAGCCACTATGCTACCAGAGCTCCAGAGAGGCTTCTAGGTGGACTCAAACTTCAACCTTTCAGTTAGCAACCAAGCATTTTAACTGTCTTATACTGCCCAAGGACTACATTGAATACTTACTGTATGTCAAGCAGTGTTCTATGCAAAGAACAGTAACCAAACAATAATAAAAAAATCCCATTCACATTGGACTTATATTCTATTTGAAAGGAAATAAAGAAAAAAAATCAATTAATAAACAAAATTTTGTAAAACTGGTAAGGAGTGCATGGAGAAAGTAGCTACAGAGTTATTTTGTGTGTGTGCGTGTGCATGTGTGTGTGTTTCTGTGTGTGGGGCAACCTGGAAACATATTCAATCCTCTTGCATTAGATCAGAGAAGACACAGATTACATTCAAAAGAGTGTTGTGCCTATGTGGTATGGGTAGCATTTTGGAGGGCTGATGAATGGCCGAGGTGGTACTGCTTCTTCAGTTCCTTCCAGAGTCTGATTTGAAAGGTACCAACAAATGTATCTCTCTGATAAGGTTGATTCAAAGTAGACATTTAGCCCTTTGTTAGGCTATGAATCTTTCCTGTATTTTGTATAGGCACCATGAAAATCAGCTTAAAATCAGCTGGACTTTAATGAAGTCTGCCAAAAGAGCTGTGTTCCTCAGATGCTCATCATAGCATCCTCTTTGTGGGATTTATTTTTGTATTAAAAGAAGATTGTGTCTCGCAAGAGTCTGTATACTCCCCACAGTGAGGTACAATCAATCCCAGTTTTTCTCTCTCTGTGATCCAGGACTTGCTGAACAGTTAAGCTTTCACATGGAAGTTACTGTTTCTGCCTAGTCACCTCTAGTTTAGTCTATTTCCTTCGAGTGTACTTCATAAACATATCTCAGGGCTGATGAAGAAGGTGAAATGGCAGAATGAGCATGAGGAATGAAGATGTTTCATCATCAAGTAGAATCCAAAAGGTTAGGTTAATAGAAAGCTTGTGCTTACTTATACAGGAATGTTGATTTCCTGGGACTTTAGCCACAATTGGTCATTTCAGAAGCATCCCATAAGTTCAAAGTTTAACATAAAAGTATGAAGTGAATTCAATTTCTTCTAGATTGCTGTTTGATCCTGTGACCCAAGAGAGTTATTCCTCACTCAAGCTATCTTTGAAAGCAGAGAAAGACAAAATAGCCTGGTGAAAGTTTAAAAAAAAAAAAAAAAAAAAAAGCACACCTTTATTTTGAGTTAATATGAAAGGAGTTTATCATGAATTCTACTAGAGTTTACTCCACTGAGTTCTGTCTCCTCTGGGCAGCAGTTAATATAGAACCAGGCCTTGAAGAGTGGTTTCTTTACACAGAAAAAAAAAAAAAGTCAATGCTGCTAGCTAATGTAATTTAAGTAGGCTGTGTGAAGATAAGAAAGTTGATTCTCTTTTATTGTGATTATCTTCATATCCTTAGAGGAAATATTTTTAAATTTAGTTACTTTAAGACAAACAAAAATATTTTGATAAATTTTGATAGCTATCTGTAATAAAAGCTTCAAAAAACTAAGAAACATCCTTATATTTACAAGTGACTCTACCAATAATGATCACAAACATAATATTAAATTTATCAAAAATTCAGAACATTCCTTATACATACAGGAAAAGTCAGAAGTATCTGCTACAAACACCTCTATTCTCAATTATATTGGGAATCATATACAATGAAATTAGATAAGAAAAACTGTTTGAAGGAAGAAATAAAACAAATTATTATTAATAAGGATATTCTAGTTTTCATAAAATAAACAAGGGAATTTATAAAATGTCTAAATTAAAAGAAAATTCAATAAGATTATACTTTGACAACTAATTAGATATTACAATTATAATTTTAATTACTATGATGGTCATTTAAAATAGCACACATATATACACTAGCAATATGTATCTGATAAATCAGCAAAAAAGAACTGTGCAACATTTGTGTAGTGGAAATTAGAAAACTTTATTAAAGGTGTTGGTGAAGAATATTGAATATAATATGGACTCCCAGAAGAATGAAAAAAGCTGTCTTGGACAAAGTACAGTCAGAATGCTCCTTAGAAGCGAGGATGGTGATACTTTGTCTCATGTACTTTGGACATTTTTATCAGGAGAAACCAGGCACTGGAGAAGAACACTATGCTTGGTAAAGTAGAAGGTCAATGAAAAGGAAAACAACCCTCAATGACATGGATTAACACAGCAGCTGTAACAATGGGCTCAGACATACCAACAATTGTGAGGATGACACAGGACCAGGCAGTGCTTCATCCTGCTGTGCATTAAGTTGTTATGAGTTGGAACTGACTGAACAGTGCTTAACAACAACATTAAAGGTAATTTTAAAATGCAAATAGTTATAAACCATCTTTATAGGTGGAAAAGCTTACAGAATTAATGGGAAACTATAAAATGCAAATCCTAATTCCAACATGGCTGTTTCTAAAATTCATTTGGAATAATCAGAATCAGAAATTGAAAAGACAATTTTGAAAAAAGTAAAGGAAATGAGATTCACTCTACTATGCTCGTGATAAAGTTGCTGTAGGTAAAATACGGTGATAGGATTCAGAAATAGTCATGGAGGTCGATAGAATGAAATTGAAGCTGAAATCAGACTATGTGGAGATTTTTGTAAGAAAGTGGTAGCTCTCTGCAGATTAATGAGGAATAAAAGAATTATTTAGTACATCATGTTACTAATTAGCTAATTAGGTAACCATGTTAAAAGAAAAAGTAACATTATACCCTTACCTAACACAAAACACACAAAAATAATTCCATATTGTTTAAGATCTAAATGTGAAAAGCAAAATAAAAAAATTATATAAGGAAAAATAAGAGTACATATTTATAATGTCAGAGCAAGAAAAATTTCTTTAGGAGACATAACATAATGTATAAATAATGAATAAAGGGAAAGACACCTTATTTTAGCACATTAAAATGAAAAATACAACTTCTGATTGACAATGTGAACAGTATTGGGAAAACAAATTAGAATTGGGAAAAAGATTTGTTTTGCTTATTACATGTTGTTGTTGTTGTTATGTGCCATCGAGTCGGCCCCGACTCATAGTGACCCCTCCTTGGGTTTCCGAGGCAGTATCACTACGGAAGTAGGATTGCCCAACCTTCCTTCCGAGGAGAGGCTGGTGGGTTTGAACCGCCAGCCTTCTGGTTAGCAGTCAAGTGCTTTAGCCACTATGCTACCAGAGCTCCTTGCTTATTACATACAAAGGTAAATACTTTGACTATCTAAAGAACTCATTTAAAATCTACAAGAGGATGTGAAAGCAAGATGACAAACTGGTAACACAATCTTCCCAATTCAGCTATAGCAGAGACCCAGAAAAACTGAATGAAACAGATACAAATAATGAGTCTGGGATCTGGGTAGCAAATTAAAGGATAAAGAACTGGATTGTGTACTGACTGGACAGAGAGAAGGAGTGAGGAGAGTGACTTGGGAGAGAGAAGTGAGGCCTTATAAAGCATGACCATTTGAGACACAGGCATTATACATGGGCAAGGAGAAACAAATTTCACAGAATCCAAACTGAGAAAGAGATACAGTGTGGACGAATATGGAGGGAATAAGGTGAGCAGAATATGTGCTGGATATGGCAAAGGAAAATGCAGGGAAATGGGTGAGATTTCCAGTGTCATAGGGAACTACAGAGCAAGGAGGGAGCCAATGAAGGGGAAAGACACGACTCATACCAGTGAAGACTAATCATTTGAGTTGAGGGCCCACATGAAGGGAAAAACCTGGAGAGGGAGGTTGTAGACACAGGACTCTGGGCAGCATCCCACTTCATTAAGTCTCAGCAGGATCTGGATAATCAGCTGTGCACACCCAGAAGGGCTCCAGACCCACATCAGTGAATTGTGATGGGAGAAGTGTTTTCTTCACTCTACCATACACAACTTCTTGGTGATCAGGGGTAAGAACGGTTCCTGACCCCACCAACCAAGTGCCTAGGGATTCTCCTTTCACCATACCACACCTTCCTGGTTCTGTAGCCAATTCCTCATCAACCCAGCCACCAACTGCAGCAAGCAGACATAGACTGTGCTTGTGGCTCTGCAACACTGTGTCTGTGCCACTGGCACATTTTACTCCCACTGAGTGTAAGACATGTGAAAGTATGCCCTCCTCTGTGTGAGTGCTGATGCATACCAGGTTTGTGCCAACTCTGTGGGCATAGTTCCCACAGATCATGCCACAGCTACCTGCTGCCACTACTGCCAGCTGACCATAACTATAACTCCTTCTCTTTTGGTTTTCTTCTCATTTTGTCCTTTTTTCCCGCTATTTTTTCCTTCCATTTATTTCTCCTTTTTTTTCTTCTTTATATTTTACCAATCTTCCCTTTCACCCACCATTCCCTTTTTGATTTTTTCTTCTTGTTTTCCCTGCCCCATCCAACAGGAAGAGAACATTAATTCCCTGCTAGTGAGCCATACATACTAAACCAACCACTTACCAACTCCCCCAAAAGGTGAGTGCCACTGCCCACAACTGTACCACTCTATCAAAGATAGAAAGTAGAAAACCACAGATCATCTCACACATTGCTCCTCTTCAAGGCCAACAGAGCACCATACTCATTTTCTCCCACGTGGTGACAGCCGGGGAGCACCCCAATGCTGCCAATCTAGCAACTGAATATGCATACTTTCTCACATGCCTGAATATATTAAAACAAAGTAAAACAAACAAACAGGATAGGACAAGACAGCACAAACAAGTGACAAAAATAAAGAAGTAGGAAACATCTTTACGGAAGAAGAGGTAATAAAACTATCTGATAAGGAATTCAAAAGACATATATATGTATTTGTGTGTATATACATACACACACACACACACACACACACACACACATATATATATATATATATTATATAAGATATATATATA
>NW_006921765.1:3310366-3347627 GCF_000298275.1 Orycteropus afer afer | reverse complement strand
TATATATATATAGACACACACACACATATATATAATACACCCCCCCCCACACACACACACATATATATCCTTCCAAGAGCTCAAGAAAACCCCAAAGAATATCAAGGAAAAGGAAGACAAAACTGTAGAACAATCCAGGAAAACAATACAAGAGCAAAATGACAAAATAGACAATGAGAAATCACACAAAAACAACAATTAGAAATCAAGAAAATTAACAATAAAATTATGGAGATAGAGAAAACATTAGAAGGACAAAAAAGTAGAATTCAAGCAACCAAAGAATGGACTAGCCAGCAAGAAGATAAATTTCTTGACACCAGTTTGTATGAGGAAAAATCAGAATAACAAAAGAATGAAGAGAGCCAAAGAATGATGGAGAATAATATCAAGAGAAATAATCTGTGTGATAAGAATTCCAGGAGGAGGCAATAAATAAATAAACAGAAAAATATGTTGAGGACTTGCTAGCAGCAAAATTCCCTAATTTCATGAAAGATGAAAAACTATATAAGAAGGTCACCAAACTCCATACAGAATGTTGTTGTTGTTGTTATGTGCTGTTTAGTTGGACCTGACTCATAGCAACCCCTCTTTGGGTTTCTGAGGCAGTATCACTACGGAAGTGGATTGCCCAACCTTCCTTCTGAGGAATGGTGGTGGATTTGAACTGCCAGCCTTCTGGTTAGCAGTCAGATGCTTTAGGCACTATGCTACCAGAGCTCCTACCATACAGAATAGGCACCCTGAACAAGAATTATCAAGACATCATAAGCAAACTTGAGGATGAAAGACAAAAATGGAACCTTGAGAGCAGCTCAGGAAAAATGAAATGTTGCCTAAAATGGCAATCAATAATAATTCTGGTTTCCCAGCAGAAATCCTTCAGGCAAAAAGACACTGGGATGCATACATAAAACATTGAAAGAAAATATTGCCAATCAAGCATTATATATCCAGCAAAACTGTTGTACAAATACAATGGTGAAATTAGGATATTTCCAGATAAATAGAAATTAAGGGAATTTTTTAAAACTACAACAACCTTCCAAGAAATGCTAAAGGAAGTCCTTTGGATAGAAAACCAATACAGGAAAAAGTGATCCAAGATTAAGAGACATGATATCACCTAGAAACCAATCTCAAAATTAAAAGAAGCTTATCAGAGTGAAAATAGAGAACCAGAGTCTTTAATCTGTAAACAACAATAAGTACAAAGCAAAAAAGACAGAATAAATTATTTAATTAAAGAGCTTCCAAACGGAAAGACAGTAAAGATGATATCAATATATAACAGACTGTTTTAGGAAGATAAAAATTAAGTATAGGGTAACTACAAAGAAAATTAATAAGGCTTCAAACCAAAATAAGAAAAAAGAAAATCACAAGAACTTAGTGAACACAAAATCTACAATGAGGAAAAAAATGAAAACAAAGAAACCATAAACATCACAATGAAAACACAAAAAAATGACAACAATAAATTCATATCTATCATTAGTTACACTGAATGTGAAAGGATTAAATATACCCTCAAAAGAAAGAGAGTGGGAGTTCTGGTAAGATGGAGTAATAGGCAGACAAACTACACAAACCCTCTTCAACAAAGAAAAGAGAAATTAGTAGACACAGATACAGAAGATAATCCTGAGTTTTGAAGGGTAGGATACAGAAGTGGACTAAAGTCCAATGAGTACAAGAAACTGCATGAAAATTCTAAAAAAAATAAAATAAAATAAAACAGAGATGCAGGCTGTCAGCGATCCTGCTGGCACAGGCAGTTTGGATATTTCTAAGTGGTGTTAGGACCAAAGAATTAACCTAAAACTTGGCCCTGCTCACCCAGGGCTGTAAAGAGGACTACACTGGTAACTGAGGATTAAAAAAGGAAACAGCAAAGAAGGAGACAAACTGAGCTGTGGACTTTTGGCTGTCCAGAGGACATAGCCATTTTGAATGTTTATAAACAGTTCAACCACTTTGGATATTTAAAGTGACATCATTCTCTCAGATTCCAAGGACCTAAGAATAGGCTCCACTTGCCAAGGACACCGTGGACATACTGGAGACTGAGACCTGGAAAGGTGTGATATTCCCCTTGTTACTCTTACACCCTACACCCTCTTGGTGAACTGAGGTGTGGCCAACTCTCACAAACTTCTGGGCTGGTAGGAATTCCATACCAGTCATTTTGTTCTGACAGAGCCTGGGTGCCCTGCCTCACTCAACCCTCAGATTTGTTTTTTGTTCCTTTTTGTTTTGTGTCTGTTTGTTTAAAATTATTATTTTTTTCTCTTTTCTTCCTTTTTATTATTTTTTTCTTCCCTTACCAGGTTCTAGTTTTGGCTTTTTCTCTCTTCCCTTTTCCTGGTTCCTTTTTTTTTTTTTTTTTTTAATTTCTCTCTTGTGGTTCTCCCCATCCTTTGTTTTTCTTTTTGCATTTTTTCTTCATTATTTCTTATGCTACCTCTTTTTTCCTATTCTCCCCTCTCCAGACATTGTAGTTCTTTTTTTTCTCTTCTTCTATCTTTCTGTTCGTATTTCTATTGTCTTTTAAAATTGTTTTTTAAATATTTCACCTAATTTATTGCCTTTCCTTCCTTTTTTCCTTTCTCTTTTTGATGATTGTTCCTGTGTATTTATGTGATGTGTGTGTTTTGTCCTCTTGCTTTTACTTTTTTTGGTTGGTGGTTTTTTTTTTTTTTTTTGACTGTTGTTTTTGTCTAACAGAGTGGGAGACAGCAACTGTGCCAAAATGATGCAATCAGATCCGCACATCCTTCAGCCCCATATACTCAGTGAGGGCCACCACTTGCTTCTGCATCAACTGGCCAATGAGATATATGACAGCCAATATGAGTCTGACTCACTCTTAACTGCTCTTCACAGTTAATTGAGATCTGTGCATGTGCTCTCATTCTCTATCACACCACTAGGACACAGGTGGTTAGTACATAATGGCAACCAACTAGTGAATAGAGGAGTAGAAGAGCACAGTTCCCTGCTTACTCAGATACATCTAAACAAAATGAAGGAAACAAAAATCTTGGGTGAATCACTCCAACTTACAATCACCTGTTAAATATAAATATAACAATATCACAATGTCTCAGAGACAACTGACCAACAAAAATCCACACAAAGAAGCAAGATAAAGTAGTAGAAACAGGGAGCAGGATATAGACCCAGAACACATCCCGAGGAAGAAGCAGCACTGGAACTCCCTGATAAGTAATTCAAAAGAATTATATTCAAGTACCTCCATTAGATTGAGAGACAGATCAAGGGAAATACTGATAAAATTAAGGAAAACACAGACAAAACCGTAGAACAATTTCAGAAGACAAAACAAGAACAAAATGACAAAATAACTGAAAAATTAGAAATGATAGAAAGTTCCCAGATATAAATCCATATGATTAATACTAAATTTTCTGGAATAGATAACACATTGAAAGGGCAGAAGAGTAGAGTCTAATCAATGGAAGACAGAAGTAGTGGGATT
This sequence comes from Orycteropus afer afer, assembly GCF_000298275.1. Classification (NCBI taxonomy): domain Eukaryota; kingdom Metazoa; phylum Chordata; class Mammalia; order Tubulidentata; family Orycteropodidae; genus Orycteropus; species Orycteropus afer. The sequence goes on along the minus strand of NW_006921765.1, from coordinate 3,344,122 downwards.
GAAAACAAATATTTTGATACATTTTTGGAAAGGGATCAATCAGGGAAAAGATCAAAACAAAATAAAGAAAGCCTAAGGTTCATGTGGGATACCATCAAAAGGAATAACCTATGTGTAACCAGAATTCCAGAAGAGGAAAAGACAGATAAAACCACACAGAAAATTGTGGAAGATTTGTTAGAAGTGAATTTTCCTGATATGATGAAACACAAGAATATATCCATTCAAGGAGTCAAACAAACTCCAAATAGGATAGACCTAAAAAAAAAATCACCAAGATATATCATAATCAAACTTATCAAAACCAAAGACAAAGAAAAAATCCAGAAAGCAGTATGCAAAAAAACAAAAGTTACCTAGAAAGGACAGCCACTAAGACTAAGCTCAGATTTTTTAGTAGAAACCATGCAGGTGAGAAGGCAATGACATATATTAAACCCTGAAACAGAAAAATTTCCAACCAAGAATTAAATAGCCAGCAAAATAGTCCCTCAAATATGATGGTGAAATTAGGAGATTTCCAGATAAGCAGAAATTAAGGGAAGTTGTTAAAACTAGAGCAACCTTACAAGAGATGCTAAAGAGAGTCCTTTGGATGAAGAACCAATAATAACAAACAACAAACAACTATTAATTCACATGATGACATAACCCAGAAACCAAGCCTGTTATGGAAGTACCCAAAGTAAAATAAGCTTACAAGATTGTAAACAAGGAACTAGAGACATCAATTGGCAAATGAAGAAAACAACAACAGACCAAAAAGAGGTAAAATATTGTAGTTATAGGGCTTATAAATGGTGATGATGTCAAGAGAATTGCAAGATAAAATGGACTGTTCTAAACTTGAGGAGAAAATTGTAAATCACAGGGTAACCTCAAAGAAAAATAGTATAACTTCACATCACAATAAAAAAGAGGACAAGCACAAATATTTAGCAAATATTAAAGAAAGAGCAATGAAGGAAATGATAACATGATTCATAAACAAACAAACAAAATTTACATGAAGAATACCCAACCCAGGGAGATGGACCCACCTACTCTACGGCGATATACCACTTGGAACAATCAGCCATGGGGCACCAGAATGGCAGCATTCACATGGAGGGAAAGCTGGACAGGCAAGAATGCATAGCTAAGAAGAGCACAAGGAGGGGGGAATCACAGGAAAGGGAGAGTAGAAGTGTAGGTTAGTGTTGGGGGTGGTAATCAGGGAGTGAAACCAAGTGTACATGAACTGTAGAATGTAAAACAAATTTTGCTCTATAAATTTGCACCCAAAACACAATTAAAAAAAAAAAAAAAAGCTACAGTCACCAGAAGAAAAGACATAATAAAGCTTTCAGCAGAAATAAATGAAATAGAAAGACAGTGGGGGAAAAAAATCAACAAGACTAGAAGTTGTTTTTTTGTTTTTAAAAGATTAACAAAATTGACAAACTACTGGCAAATTTAACAAAGGAAAAGAAAGAAAGAATACAAATAATATGAAGAAGAAACAAAATGGGTGACATAACAAAAGAACCAACTGAAATGAAAATGATACTAAGAAGAACCGTACTCCAACAAATTTGAAAATCTAGAAGAAATCTTGTAGAAATACACTACTTACATTAACTGACACAGGCTGAGGTGGAAAAGTTAGACAAACTCATAACAAAAGAAGAAAATAAACAGATCATAAAAATAAAAAAAATTACCAACAAAAATTTCTAGCCCAGATATTTTCACCAAAGAATTCTACCAAATGTTTAGACAAGAACTGACACCAATCATACTCAAACTATTCCAGAACATAGAAAATGATGGAATCCTCCCAAATTCATTTTATGAAGCAAGCATAACCTTGATACCAAAATCAGGCAAAGACATCACTCAAAGGAAAACTACAGACCAATAATCCTCATGAATATAGATGCAAAAATCTTCAACAAAATCCTAACCAATAGACTCCACCAACATATCAAAAGAATGATACATTATGAACAGTGGGGTTCATACCAGTTATGGAAGGATGGTTCAACATTAGAAAAACAATCAATGTCATCCATCACATGAATAAAACAAAGGAAAAAAAAAAAAAAAAACCCACAGGATCATATCAGTTGATGCAGAAAAGGCAATTGATAAAATCTAAAACCTATTCCTGACAAAAACTCTCAGCAAAATAGGAATAGAAGGGAAATTCCTCAACACAACAAAGGACATGTATGCAAAACCATCAGCTGACATTATTTTCAGTGAAGAGACACTGAAACCATTCCTTTTGTGAACAGGAGCCAAGCAAGGATGCCTTCAGTCACCACTTCTGTTCAACATTTTTTGGAAATCCTAGACGGGAATAATGCAGGAATGGGAAATCAAAGTCATCTAAATTGTACGGAATTATAAGGAAAAGAAGGAAGTTAAGTAAGGAAGAACTAAAACTATTCCTATTATCTGGTAATATGATCCTATACATAGAAAACCCAAGACTCAACAAAGAAACTACTGGAATTAACTAAGAGATTTAGCATAATGACAGGACACAAGAGCAACATATAAAAATCAGTTGGATTCTTCTACACCAGCAAAGTGATTGCTGAAAAAGAAATAAAGAAACCAATATCATTTACAATAGCTACCAAAATGATAAAATACTTGGGAATAAATCTTACCAGAGACACAAAGAAAACCACCAAACACTACTTCAAGAAATCATAAGAGATCGACATAAATGGAAGAACATACCATGCTTGTTGATAGGAAGATTGAACATTGTGAAAATGTCAGTTCTACCCAAAACAATTTATACATTCAATACAACCCCAATCCAGATCCCATCAACATTATTTAAGGATATGGAAAAACAATCACTTAATTTATTTGGAAAGGAAAGAGACCTAGAATAAATAAAGCAATGTTGAAGAAGAACAAAATAAGAAGACTCACAAAACCTACTGTACTGCTACAGTAGTCAAAACAGCCTGATATTGGTACAACAACAAACACATGGACCAGTGGAATAGAATTGAGAACCCAAAAATAGATCCATTGGCTTATGGTCAGCTGATCTTTGACAAAGGGCTGAAATCTATTAAACAGGGAAGAGATTGTCTGCTTAATAAACAGTACTGGGACAACTGGATATCCATTTGCCGAAAAATGAAATAAGAACTGTACCTTACACCATACACAAAAACTAACTTCAGATAGTTCAAAGACTTAAAAGTGAAGCCTAAAACTATAAAATTCCTCAAGGAAAAACTAGGGGCAAATGTAGGGTCCTGTATATATGGCATCCTTGGAAGGAAGATTGGGCAATCTAATTCTGTCTTGGAAACCCAAGGAGAGGTTGCTATGAATTGGGACCGACTCCACAGCAGTCAGTTTGGGTTTTTGGTTTTGTATATGGCATAAATAGACTATCAAGAATAACCCAAAATCCACAAACAGCAGAAGATAAACTAGATTAATGGGACCCTCTCAAAACTAAATTTTTATGTGCTTCTAAAGACTTCTCCAAAAGAGTAAAAAGAGAACCTATAGGTTGGGAAAAGATATTCAGCAAGATCATATCTGAAAATGGACTTATCTCTAAAATTTATAGAAAACTCCAACACCTCAACACCAAAAAGACAAACGATCCAATTAAAAAATAGCTAGAAGACATGAATAGACACTTCACCAAAGAGGATATTCAGGTGACCAACAAACATATGAAATAATGTTCATGATCATTAGCCAGTAGAGACAAGCAAATCCAAACAATAATGTGATACCATCTCACCTCAGCTCTAATGGCAAAGTTCAACAAGACAGAAAATAACACATGCTGGTGAGGATGTGGAGAGATTGGGACTCTCATACACTGCTGATAGAAATTTAAAATGATACAACTCTGGAAAACAATATGACAATTCCTTAAAATTTTGGAATTGGAAATACCATTTGACCAAGCAATCCCATTATTAGGCATATATAATAAAGAAATGAGAGATAGGACAAAAACAGATACATACACACCCATGTTCATCACAGCACTATTTACAATAGCAAGAAGATGGAAACAATCCATGTGCCCATCAACAGAAGAATAGACAATTATGATAAATACACACAATGGAATACTGTGCAATCTTAAAGAATAACATAGAATCTGTCAAACACTCCATAATGTAGATGAACTTGGAGGACATAATGATGTATAATGATTATATAATTATTATTTATAATGATATGTAATGATTATATAATGATAGAAGTGTCAATCCAGCAAGATGATATAACCAGAATAAATATAAACCCTATGAAAAAGTCCCTAAACTCATAAAGCAAACATTAAAACAATTAAAAAGAAAAATAAACAATTCTACAATAGTAGGAGGAGACTTTAACACACCACTTTTGGTAAAAGGCAGACAAATAGAAATAAAATCAACAAAGATACAGATTTCAACAATACAATCAACTAACTTGACATCATAGACCTACTCAGAGCACTCCACCCAACCAAAATTCAATGCATGTTATTTTCTGTAATAGTTTGAATGTTAGACCACAAAGCAAGCTTCAATAAATTTAAAACATTCAAATAGTACAAAGCTTCTTCTGACATTACAACACTATAAGTTAGAAATCAGTAATAGGAAGATCAGGGAAAAAAATGAAACACATGAAAACTGAATAACACCCTACTTGAAACCTACTGGATAACAGAAAATATATAAAATGAGAAATAAATAATTCCTAGAAGCAAACAAGAATGAAAACACAACATACAAAAACTTTTGGGGCATAGCAAAAGCAGTACTTAGAAGTCAATTTATAGCAATCAGTGTACACATCAAAAAAGAGAACCAAAGTCATTACCTTGATCCAACAACTCCAACAATTGGAAAAGAGTGAAAAAAAATCTACAGTCTTCAAAAAAAAGGAAATAATAAAAATGGGAGCAGAAATAAATGAAATAGAAATCAATAGAGTCAACAAGATTAGAAGTTGGTTTTCCAAAGAGAGTAATAAAATTTACTTACAAAATAATATTATTGGCTAGTTTAACTAAAGAAAATAAAGAGAAGAAGCAAATAACATAAATAAAAAGTGAAATGGTTGATGTAAGAACAGAACCAACCAAAATTAAAAGGACTATCAGAATAATATGAAGAACTATACTCCAGTCTAGAAGAAATGGACAGTTTCTAGAAGCACACAAAACTACCTAAACTAATGCAGCCTGAGGTAGAAAATTTGGAGACGTCCAAAACAGAAGATATTAGACAAATTAAGAAAAAAAAAACAATAAAAGTCCTGGCCCAGGTGGTTTTACTTGAAAATTTTACCAAAGTTTCAAAGATCTGACACCAATCTTATTCAAACTATTCCAGAACATGGGAGAGAATGGCATACTTCCAATTTCATTTTATGAAGCAAAATTAACTCTGATAAAAAGACAGGGAAAGACAGCACCACAAAGAAAATTATAGATCAATATCTCTCATGAATATAGATGCAAAGATATTCAATAATTCTATTGTAGCCAAAAAATCCAACATTACATCAAAAAAATAATACATCATGACCAAGTGTGATTCATACCAGGTATGTAAGGATGGTTCAATATTAGAAAAAACAATGAACATAATCCACTACATGAATAAAGCAAGAAAAATAATCACATGATTATATCAATTGATGCAGAAAAGATATTTGATAAAATTCAACACCCATTCCCATTAAAACTCTCAGCAAAACAAGAATAGCAGGGAATTTTATTGATATAATTAAGGCATATATTCAAAATCCACAGCTACCATTTTTCTCTACAGAGAGAAACTGAGACATTAGCCAGTAATGGCTAATGTCCTTGTAGATGGGAACCAGACAAGGTCTCCATCTATTACTGTTTCTATTCAACATTGTATTGGAAGTCTTAGCCATGACAATAGGGCAAGAAAATAAAATAAAAGGCATCCAAATTGGTAAGTAAAATGTAAAATTATTCCTATTTGCAGAGCTCCTTAATTATCCATTCCAAAAAGCAAACTAACTGCCACTGAGTCATTTCCAACTCATAGCGACCCCTCCTTGGGTTTCCAAGGTGATATCTCTATGGAAGTAGATTGCCCAATCTTCCTTCCAAGAAGTGGCTAATGAGTTTGAACAGCCAGCCTTCTGGTTAGGAGTCAAATGCCATAGGCACTACACCACCAGAGGCAATCTGCTTTCATAGAGATACTGTCTCAGGAACCCAAGTAGTGGTCGCTATGAGTCAAATTGACTCAATGACAGTGAGTTTGGTTTTATTATCCATTAGAGAAATGCAAATCAAAATAACAATAAGATATCAGTTTACTGCCAGCCTTCTGGTTAGCAGTCAAGTGCCTTAGGCACTATGCTACTTACAACCTTAGAAATCTTATGGAGCTATGAGTCAGAATACAATCAAAGGCAGTGATTTGTTGTTAGTGTAGTGGTTAAAGCATTTGGCCGCTAAATAAAATGTCAGTAGTTTTAACTCACCAGCTGCTCCACGGAAGAAAAATGAGGCAGTCTGCTTCTGTAAAGATTTATAGCCTTGGAAACCCAATGGGGGTTGCTATGAGTTGGAATCTACTTGAGGGTAGTGCTTGGTTTAGAGATAAATATTTATTGATACGAATAAATATCAAAACACTAAAAGAAAACACAATTTGCAGAAACTATTCATGTTATGAAAATTATGTAGCATTTCATACCAGAAAACTATTATATAATCCATGGAGGAGAAGAATACACATTGGTCTTTAGAAAGATGAGTCAATCTGCTTCTGTAAAATTTACAGCCTTGGAAAGCCCATGGAGGTTGCTATGAATTAGAATCCACCTGAACACAGTGAGTTTGAGTTTGAGATTAATCTGTGAGGAATAAATATAGGTCTTTGACTTGGGGAAGTGTGAGAGGGGATATGGCTTCATCTGATGCTTTAGATAAATTTTACATATGATAAATCTGGGTGGTAAATATACAGTTATCTGTAACATGTTTTATATAATTTTCTGTATATATATGTGTATATGTGTGTGTGTGTGTGTGTAAATTTAAATCATTTATTTTACTGTAATTGTTTTATGTATATATAGTTCCTTTTGCTCATTGATTAGTTTAACTTTAAAATAATTTCATTTTTCAGTACCAACTTTATTCACTCTTTTAAAACATGGAAGTCATACTCCCTAATTCATTCTTTGAAACCAGCATCACCTTGATACTAAAAGCAGGTAGAGTCATCAGAAGAAAAGAAAATTAGAGAATAATATAGACACAAAATTTCTCAACAAAATTCTAGCCAACACAATTCAACAGTATGTTAAGAAAATTATGCAACATGATGAACTGGGATTAACACCAGCAATATTATGTAGTTCAACATTATGAAACATCAATGCAATTCATCATATCAAAAGAAATGAAAAGAAACTTGTAATTATTCCTATTAATACAGAAAAGATATTTGATACAATTAAAATTTTCCTAATAAAAACTCTAAGCAACATAGGAATAGAGGAAAATTCTTTAATATAATCAAAGACATATATGCAATACTAATAGCCAATATTATTCTCAATGGGGGAAAATTGAGGGCCTTCAAGTTGAGAATTGGAGGGAGACAAGAATGACCATGATAACCACTTTTATTACATATGGTACTGGTTGTTCTATCTAGATCAATAAGAAAAGATGGCTAAATAAAGGATATCCAATAGGTGAGGAAGAAGTAACTATCTATTCACAAATGACACGATTCTATAAATAGAAATCTCAAAGATTCCACAAGAAAGCTATTGCATCTGATAGAAGAATTTGGCAATGTTGCAAGGTACAGGATCAACAGACACACACACACACAAATCAGTTGGATTCCTTTACACTAGCAAGGAGTACACCTAAGAAGAAATCAGGAAAACAATACCATTTAAAATAGCCCCCAACAGGTAAAATTACCTAGGATTAACCACATCAGGAACATAGAAGACCTATAAAATGGAAACTATAAAAAACTACTAGAAGAGACTAAAAGAGACATTTATAAGAAGAAAGATGTTCCATGCTCCTGTACTAAAAGACTTAATATTATGAGAATATCACTACTATCTAAAGCGGTGTATAGATAAAATGCAATCCTAATCCAAGTTCCAACAATATTCTTTACAGGAATGGAAAAACTGATCACCAATATTATGTAGTTGTTGTTAGGTGTCGTCAATCATCTCAGACTGATAACGACCCTATGCACAGGAGAACAAGACAGCCTGGTCCTGTGCCAGCTCCACAATCCCTGCTGTACTTGAGCCCATTGTTACAGCCACTGTGTCAATCCATCTTTTTTAGGGCCTTCCTCTTTATCGTTGACCCTCCTCATTACCAAGCATGATATCCTTCTCCAAGAAATGGTCCCTTCTGACAACAGGACCAAAGTAGGTGAGTCAAAATCTGACCATCCTTGCTTCCAAGGAGCATTCCAGCTGCACTTCTTCCAGGACAGATTTGTTAGTCTTTTAGCAGTCCATAGTACTTTCAACATTCTTTGCTAACACCACAACTCAAAAGCATCAACTTTTCTTCGGTCTTCTTTATTCATTGTCCAGCTCTCACATACATATGAGGTGATTGAAAATACCATGGCTTGTGTCAGGCATACCTTAGTCCTCAAGGAGATATCCTTACTCCTCAGCACTTGATACAGTTCCTTCGCAGTTGACTTTCCCAATGCTACACGTCGTCTAATGTCCTGACTGCTGCTGTATGTATATACATACATATATATATGTATGTATGTATGTATGTATGAATATATCTATGTCTTACAGGACAGGGTAGAACTAGGGCTGTAAATCTTTACAGAAGCAGAGTGACACATTTTTCTCCCATAGAGCACCTAGTGGTTTGAACCACCAACATCTCAGTTAGAAGCCAAATGCTTTAACAACTGCACTACTGAGGCTCCTCATACATGTGTGTTTATGAATCTATACTTATTTACAGAGATTTTTCATACATAAGAACACAACTTGTGGAATTGTTTTTCTAGGTTTGAAAGCTTAGGGCTATAGTCTTATGAGACCACATGATCAGTTGTTATAATATACTTCATAAAAATTATGTCCTACACCTTAATTTTGTTGTTTGTTGTTATGTGCTGTTGAGTCAGAGCTCTGGTAGCATAGTGCCTAAAGGCACTTGACTGCTAACCAGGAGGCTGGTGGTTCAAACCCACCAGCCACTCCTCAGAAGGAAGATTGGGCAATCCTACTTCCGTAGTGATAACTGCCTCGGAAACCCAAGGAGGGGTTACTAGGAGTGGGGGCCAACTCGATGACAAATAACAACAACAACAACAACAACAACACCTTAATTTGATGAGTTGTGTGTTAGACTGAGTTCTCTAGAGAAATAAAAGCAGTAAAGCTTATAGAGAGAGAGAAAGAGAAATTTGTCTTAGAAAATGGCTCACACACTTATGTTGTGGTTGTTGTTGTTATGTGCCATTGAGTCGGACCCGACTCATAGCGACCCTTCTTTGGGTTTCTGAGGCAGTATCACTATGGAAGTAGATTGCCCAACCTTCCTTCCGAGGAGTGGCTGGTGGGTTTGAACCATCAGCCTTCTGGTTAGCAGTCAAGTGTCTTAGGCACTATGCTACCAGAGCTCCTCACACACATAGAAGCTGGCAAGTTCAAAATTCTTGGATCAAACATCAAGCTGGAAGCTTTTCCCAACTCATGCAGCAGCAGGGGCTGAGGAGCTCAAGACTGGCAGGTAGTATACTGGCTGTTGACTCCAACGAATGATGAATCCAAGATCTCTAGGCTGAATGGTAGATTGTTTGCTCATGGACAATTGTAGGCAGCACAACATAATCCCGATCCAAGAGTGTCTCTTTTCCCAGGATGTCCATAAATGTACTGGAAGCAGGTCACACCCCTAGGGAAACTCCCTTTCAATGGATTGGCTGCTCAAAACATATACATCTGATCCCACCATGGGAATAACCACATTACAACTGTTTAAACCACACAAAATTGTTGTCCAGCCAAGTTGACACACAGCTCTAACTATCACAAGTAGTGTCTAGGGTATTAAAGCTTGCAAGCAAGCAGCCATCTAGATGCAACGATGGGTCTCTCCCTGTCCAGAGGAAAGAAGAATGAAGAAACCCAAGGCACGTGGAAACAATTAGTCCAAGGGACTGATATACCATGCAATCCTCAACCTATATGGCAATGAAAGCAGAACTAGGTGGTGCCCAGCTACCTCTGTCAACCACTCAGAGGGGGATCTGTGTAGAAGATCTTGAATAGAGTGGGTGAACAATGTGGAACAAAACTCCAAATCATTAAAAATAAAATAAAAAAGACCAGGTTTGCTGGTCTGATATAACCTGGTGAGACTTCTGAGATGGCCCCTAGCTACCCTTCAGGTCTGGAATTGAACTCACTCCTGTGACTTCCAGCCAAATAATAGATAGGCATATGGACTGAACATTTCCATGAGGTAGATATACTACTTGGGGCAATCAAACATAGGAGAACAGAAGGGCAGTGTATGCACAGGAGGTAGCTTGGGAATGCATGGGAGGGAAGGACACAGGGAAGAGATAACTACAGGGAAGAAGTGGGAAGAGATCTGTTATGTTATGGAAAATTGTGGTCAGTTTCATAAGACATAATGCATATAAACTGCTGTATGGAAAATGAATTTTCTCTGTAAACTTTCACACAAATTACAATATAAATAAGTAAAAGTTTGCAAGCATTGATTTAAGATGGAACTATTGCTCCCTATTCATCCAGAGCAAAAGATAAAGTAGGAAACCAAAAACTCAGTGAAAAAACCTGTCTGCAGGGTTAAGTCTATAGCAACCACAGCCTCAACTACCCTGAGACCAGAAAAACTAGATGGTACACAGCTATCACTACCTACGATCCTGATCAGTGCCACAGTAGATAGATTCTGACAGAATGAGAGAAAAATGTGGAAAAAAATTTATATTGTTCAGAAGTCCAGTCATAATGTACTGATTGAGACTAGAGGACTCCCCAAGACAATTGCCTTGAGATACTCTTTAAATCTTGAGCCAAAACTACCCCCTAAGGTCACATTTTAGCTAAATAACATATAAGCTTATAAAATAGATATCACTAATAACAACAACAACAACAATGAGCACTGCACTTCTTCAAAATATCATCTATATGAGACCAAATGGTCAACAATTACTTTAAAGCAAATATGAGATCATAAAGGGCAGGGACACTAGATAACTGGAAATGACACAACTAGAATAGAAATAATGAGAATATTGACAAATTGTGAAAAATGTAATAAACATTACTGAAAAATTTGTGCAGGAATTGTTAAATGTGAACCAAATTCATTGTGTAAAATTTCACCAAAAACACAATAAAATATTTTTTAAAAATTTCATATGCCCACTATTAAAACACCACATACACATTACAAAGATTTTGAAAACTGTGAAAAACAAGTAAAAATAAGTTAAACTACCATAGCATCCCCTTGAAGAAATATAATTACTGATTTGTTCATTCACTTGTTCATCTATTCTTTTATACGTTCATTGCACAATATTTACTAAACCTCTTCTAAACTCTGAGAACATAGTAAAAAATATATATATATATATATATCTTCTCTCATACAGCATATATTCTAGCAGATAATAAATCAACTGGTTGAGATAGATAGATGGTAAGTAGGTAGACAGCTAGGGGGATAGACAGATGAGTAAAAGTAATTTCCTTTTGAAAATTTCCTTAAAATTATTTTTATGCACTCTTTTATGGAATTCAAAGAAAATGTTTGGTACTATTCACAAGTACTAGGTGCAAGATATAAACAATGGGCACTGAAAGACAAGGAATTATGCCACTGGGCTCTTACTAATCTTTCCTAGTTTTGAAGGAAAAGGCCAGGAAAGTATTTAATTTATTCAATAGAATTTTTCAAAGACATAGAAAACCATTACTAGAATATTTTGGCAATGAAAATAGACATTATGTTCCTCTCTATGTGTTAATTAAAGCAAAATGGATTTTATTTTATTGATTTTTCTAGTAGAAGACTACAGAGCTTAGCCAATGTTAGCAAGGCTGGAAAAGAAGAACAGTACTTGCTATTGTTTAGATAATAATCAAAATTGGAAGGAAACTGTATCTGATTCAAGAGATGAAGGAAATAACAAATTCCTTGATCTTGGAAATAGAACAAAACCTAAAAAAAAAAAAGAAAAGGGTAATAATAATTCTGGCTTTAGTGTCACATGTAAAGAGCACGGTTAAAAAAAATTACTGCTATGGAGTTGATTCTGACTCATAATGACCCGTTGGTTTTCCAAGGCAATCTCTGTGGAAGAAAATTGCCCAGTCTTCCTTCATCACCTAAACTTTAAAACAAGAAAAAATGGGACAAATGGAAAAACTATGACTTTTATTGGAAAAAGTGAAGTAGCAGAGCAAACCTCCACCACAGAATCTGAATACCATGGGCATCCAGAGATCCTTTACTGAGAGCATTCAGTAAGATCTGATTATCTGTAAGAGAAGTCATGAGGAACCTGAAAGTAGTGAAACAAACAGACATATCTACACTATGTTCATTGCACTATTCAAAAAAGAAAATTTTGGAAACAATCAAAGTGCCCACAAATGGATGAGTGAATACACAAAATGTGGTACATGCATACAAAGAAATACTACTCAGCCATAAAGAGAAATGAAGTCCTGGTGTATCCTGTAATGTGGATGAACCTCAAAGACATTATGCTGAGTGAAATTAGTCAATCACAATAGGATGAATACTGTATGACCTCAAGTACAAGAAATTATAAGAATTGGTAAATATATAGAGACCAATGGTTATTAGTGATTACTTGGGTTAGGATGAGGAAGAAAAGAAGGGAATAATTCTTTTGAAAGTAGTGAATTGATGTCTGTGGTGATGGGAAAATTTAAATTAATTACAGATAATGTTTATACAACTTACCTAATACAATAGATATTACTAAGAAAAAAAGAAGAGTGAAATGGTAAATATTGTGTTATATCAAATTTTACAATGAAAGCAATCCAAACAAACGAAAAAAAGAGAAGAGATTGTTGCTGATACTATTTAGGTTTAACCAAACACCTCTTGGACTTAGTTCTCTTGGCTCAAAGGTTTAGGGTCATGTTTTTTTGGGAATTTTCAGCCAATTGACCTACTATTGTTTTTAGAATTTCTTTACCTCCTCCACAGTTCAGTTAGTAGTCGCTGGGATGTCAAAAGTTTGCTGATGGTCATCCAAGATATAACAATGATGTCTATCTGCCTGGAGCAGCAGAGGAAGAAGGAGATTCAGGAATCAGAGAAGATAATGGACTGCAGGCCTAGTTGCTTCAATGATCTAATGTCTCCATTTCCATGAGATCAGAAGTGGATGGTGCCCAGCTATCATTACTGAACATTTTGGCCAAGGACTCAAAAGATGTGTCCTGATGCAAAAGAGAAAAAATATAGGGAAAAGTTTCAAATTTCTTACAGAATCCAGATTTACTGGTCTCACAAAGACGAGAGGAATGATTGAATCTGTTGTTCTGGGAAAACTTTAAACTTTGAACCAAAACTATTCCCTGAAGTAATATCTAAAATAAATAACAGTTTAGTCAATTAGTGAAGATTGTTCACCTTGATCACTGTGCTCTTTTAAAGAATTATCTTTATGAGATAGAATTGACAAACATAACTGTAAAACATATGTGAGAAGTCAGTGGTGGTGAAATAATATGGGCAGAGATAGAGAGAATCGTAACACAGTGTAAAGAAGGTAACCAAAGTCATTGAACTTTGTTCAACAGAAATTGTTGAATGTCTATGTTCTGTAGTGCATATTTTCACCAAAACTATAATAAATATTTAATAAAAATATATTCTTAAAATAACTGTTTTTCAAGGAATGACATTCTGAAAAGATAAAGCAAATATCAGAATCAGATTCATATATGACACAGATGTTGGAACTATGGGAATACTGTAATTAAGATATGAATAATTCTAATGGAAAAGGTAGACAATATTCAAGAACAAATGAGCAATATAAGCAAAGAGATGAAAAATATAAGAACAAATCAAAATTAAATGTTAGAAATAAGAAACACTGCAACATAAATGAAGAATGCTTTTGATGTGATTGCCAGCAGTGTGGCATGGCCAAGAAAACAATCAGTGGCACTGAATAAAAGTCAATAGAAACTTCTCTAATTGAAATACAAAGAGAGAAAAAATAGAAGCAAAACAGAACATTCAAGAACTTTGAGACAATATTAAAAGATGTAACATGCATAATTAGAATTCAAAAGGAAAAAAGAAAATGAAGTAAGGAAATAAAATGGAAGAAAATTTTCCAAAATTAATGACATAAAAAACCACAGACTGAGAAATTTCAGAGAGCACCAAACAAGAGATAGAGACCCCCTTTGGGTTTCCATTGTGGTAAATCTTTATGGAACTAGATTGCTCAGTCTTCCTTCCATGGAGTGGCTGGTGGGTGTGAACCATCAACTTTCTGGTTAGCAGTCAAATGCCTTAGGCATTAAGCCACCAGAGCTCCTTATACATAAATAAAAAAACCCAAAACCAAACCAACTGCCATCAAGTTGTATCCAATTCTTAGCGACCCCTTCTTGGGTTTCTGAGATGGTATCACTATGGAAGTAGATTGCCCAACTTTCCTTCTGGGGAGTGGCTGGTGGGTTTGAACTGCCAGCCTTCTGGATAGCAGTCAAATGCCTTAGGAATTATGCCACCAGAACGTCCTATACATACACACAAACACATACATATGTTGTTGTTATGTGCCGTCGAGTCATCCCTGACTCATAGCGACCCCTCCTTGGGTTTCCGAGGCAGTATCACTACGGAAGTAGGATTGCCCAACCTTCCTTCCGAGGAGTGGCTGGTGGGTTTGAACCGCCAGCCTTCTGGTTAGCAGTCAAGTGCCTTAGCCACTATGCTACCAGAGCTCCCATACATACATATATATGTATATATATTTATATGTACTGTAAACATTCATAAATGTAGAGCAGATAGGGGGTAAATCTATGAAAACTTCTTAGTTATAAACACCTTAAGAAATGAGTGCTGAACATGGAAACTCAGGACCATAGTGTCAGGGGACACTAAGGTCGCTTGACTTAACATAGTTCATAAAGACAATGTTCTACATCCTATTTTGCTGGGTAGTGACTGGGGTCTTAAAAGTTATGAGTAGCAATCTAAGGTGCAACTATTGGTCTCTCCCCATATGGAAGAAAGGAGAGTAAAGAAAATCAAAGACACAGGAAACATTTAATCCAAAGGACTAATGGTCCATGTGAACCCCAACCTCTATGACCATGAGATCAGGAGAACTAGGTGGTGCCTGGCTACCACCGAAAAGGACTATGATAGGAGGTCCTAGAGAGAGTGGGGGAAGATGTGGAATAAAACTCAAAATCATTAAAAGGACCAGGGTTACTGGTCTAATAAAGACTGGTGGAATCCCTGAGACCATGGTCCTCAGACACCTTTCAAGCTAGAAATTAGACTTAATCTTCATGTCTCAAATTCCATCCAAATGATAAACAAGCCTATAAGGTGAACAGTTCTACCAGGAGGGTATGCACTCATCAGAACAATGGAGTATATGAGATCAAGAGGACAGTATTTCCCTGTACTTAAATATAGGAAAGCAAGAGGAGATGGGAAGGAAAGAGGAAGAGAAAGGGCAGATACAAGGAGGAAGTATTAAGAGCATTGTTCCAGTGTGGAGATTGCAGTAATGTCACAAAACAGAATGTACATGGATTGCTGAATAGAAAACCAATTTTCTCTGTAAACTTGCATGCAAATCACAATTTTTAAAAAAGAAAATGGTTATAAACATGGTTGTTATTAATAAAACTGTATTAACAATCACTTTAAATGTGAATAGTCTAAATACACAAATTAAAGACAAAGATTTCCAGAATGAATTTAAAAAAGAAAAAAAATCCACAGTTCTATATTGTCTACAAGAAATCCATTACAAATGCAAAGACTCAAACAGGTTAAAAGTGAAAGGAGAAATATAGGTATGTTATAAGGAGCTCTGCTAGTGTAGTGTGTAAGGCACTTGACTGCTAACAAGAAGGCTGGCAGTTCAAACCCACCAGCCACTCCTTGGAAGGAAGTTTGGGCAACTACTTCCATAGTAATACCATCTTGGAAACCCAAGGTGGGATCACTATGAGTCGGGTCTGACTCGACAGCACATAACAACAACAACAACATGCTAACATTAATTAAAAGAAGTTTGGAGTAGCTCTATTAATTTCAAATATTTCAGACTTCAGTAATTGACCAACCAAACACATAGGAAATCAATAAGGATAGAGGTAATCTAAACACATTATTGATCAATTTCACCTAATTGATAGTATAGAATACTCTACCCAACAAAAGCAGAATTCACATTCTTCTTAAGCTCACATATAATTTTCACCAACATATGTCATACTCTGTGTCATAAATCACACCTTAACAAATTCACAGAAATAAAAATATTAGAATTTTTTCTCTCAGAGCACATGAAATTAAACTAGAAATAAATAACACAGAAAATGAGAAATCCTCAAATATTTACAAATTAAACACACTTGTAAACACATAAGTCAAAGAGGAAGTTTCATGAGAAATGAAAAATAATTTGAATTACATTGAAATAAAGATACAACTTAACATTTGTAACATGCAGAGAAAGCAGTGCTTAGGGGCAGTTTATAGCATTGAATGTAAATATTAGGAAAAAAAAGGAAAATTTAAAACAAATAACCCAAGTTCCCAGCTTAGGAAGATATAGAGAGAAGAACAGTTTAAGCCTAATGTAGCAAAAAGAAAGAAATAATAAAAATTAGAGAATAAATAAAAGGAACTGAAAATAGTAGAAGAAATCAATAAAACCAAAAATGAGTTCTTTGAAATGATTAATAAAAATGGCAAACATGTAACAAAGATAACTGAGAAAAATAGAGAGGACATAGATTATCAATGTTAGAAATTAAACAGGCACCATCACTATTGATTACATGGACATTAAAATGACAAAAAAAGATATTACAAACAACTCTTGGCCTACAAATTTGATAATTTGGATAAAATGGATCAATTCTTTGAATGACAAAAACTAACACTCCTCACACAAAGATAAATAAATAACTGGAATAGCCTTATATTTGTTAAGAAACTGATTCACTGACTAAAAACTTTCCAAAAAGAAAAAAGAAAAGAGCAAGTCTAAATGGTTTCTCAGGTTAATTCTATCAAACAGGCTAGGAAGAGTGATACTGATTACCCATAATCTCTTCCAGAGAAAAGATACAAGACAACACTCCTAACTCATTCTATGAATCCTGCTTCACCCAGATAGTGACATTACACAAAGCAAAATTAAAGAACATAGATACATAATCCTCGATAAATCATTCAACCTTGTTCTGGAATTCCTGTCTAATGTAACAAAAAAAAAAAAAAAAAAAAGAAAGAAAGAAGTTATATATTAGTGCCTAAGGCACTTGATTGCTAACCAGAAAGCTTGAGGTTCAAACCCACCAGCCACTCCTCAGAAGGAAGGTTGGGCAATCTACTTCCGTTTTGATACCACCTTGGAAATACAAGGAAGAGTCACTATGAGTCGGGGCTGACTCGATAACACATAACAACAACAACAACACATATTGGAAAGTAAGAAATAGAACTTTTTTTTTCACAGATACCATGTTGTCATATGTAAAAAAGCCCAACAAATCTACTAAAAATAAAGCAGTGAAACTCTTAGAATAATGAATGAGTATATAGTAAGGCCATATGATATAGCATTGATATACAAAAGTCAATTGCTATCTTCTACTCTTGTTTAATTCCCAGTGTTTTCCTTTGCCATTAGTTATATTGTGCTACTCTCCTCCTTATTGTATATTCTCCTTCTCTTCACTCAAGTTAATATCACTACTCTCTACTTAGTGATTTAACTTTCTTTTCCCTCCCACCTTTGGTACCCATCAGATAATGTCTCTTTCTGTGTGTAAGCCTAGAGACTAGTGGAACCCCAAAAATTATGACTTTTAGACATCCTTCAAGTCTGGTGCTGAACCCACCCTAAGAATCAACTTTCAGCCAAACAATAGATAAGCCTATAAAATTATAAATAACACCAAAGGAGAATGTACTGCTCAGTAGAATCAAACGTGCAAGACCAAAAGAGCAGCATTTGCACAAAAACAAAACTCAAAAGGCAGAGCAGGGCAGGAAAGAAGATGAATGGAAATGGGGAACCCAGGGACAAAATGGGAAGAGTGCTGTTACACTGAGAGAATTGCAATCAACATCATGAAACAAAATGTGTATAAATTGCTCAATGGAGAACTAATTTATTCTGCAAATTGTAATTTGGTTGAGACCAAATTGCAATAAAAAGTAAAAAAACAAAAAAAAATCAATTGGTTTTCTATAAATCATCAGTGAACAAATGGAAATTGAAATTTAAAGGATCATTTGTAATAGGGGAAGGAAATGAAATAGGTATAAATCTAGCAATCTTGTATAGGATATGTATTCAGAAAACTATGAAACACTAATAAAAATCAAACAATATTTAAACAAATGAAGAAGCATTTAAAAGTCATTTATTTAACTGTTAAATATTGTTGATTCAATAAAACTTTAATCAAACTCCTACCAAACCATTTTTCATATATCAAGAAACAGATTTTAAAATTGTATGGAAAGGATTTCCAGTAAGATGGTGGAATAGACAGACAAGCTTCACAGACCCTGTTCAACAAAGAAAAGAGAAACAAATTGAAACAGAAACAAAAGATAATCCTGGAGCCCTGAGCTTTGAAAAGAAGGATACAGAAGTGGACTAAACTCCAACTAGTAGAAGAATCTTCATGAAACAGTCAATAAGAAGACAAACAGAGCTGTGGACTGTCAGCTATCCTGATGGCATAGACCGTTTGACTATTTCCAAGTGGTGTTAGGTTCTGAGAATTAACCTAAAAATCGCCCCTGCTCGCCAAGAGCTGCATGGAAGACTGCACTGGTGGGTGACGACTAAAAAGGGGAACAGCAAAGAAGGAGAAAAACTGAGATGTGGACTTTTGGCTGTCCAGAGGGTGCAGTCATTTTGAATGTTTACAAGCAGTAGTTATTTTGGATATTTAAAGTAACAGCATTCTTGTTTGGAATCCAGAGACCTACACTTGCCTAGGACAGCATGTACATACTGGAAGCTGATGACTGGAAAGGTGTGATATTCCCCTTGTTACTGTTACACCCCACACCCTCTTGGTGAACAGAGGTGAGGCCATCCCTCACCTCCACCTATATTCTGGGCAGACAGGAATTCCATCCCAGTGTGTGTGCTCTGACAGAACTTGGGTGTCCTTCACCCCTCAATTTGTTTTTGTTTTCTGTTTATTTGTTTTTAGACTTTTTTTTCCCCCTTTTTGTTATTATCATTCTTTCTTTTACTTTTCCCAGGGTCTACTTTTGGCATTTTTTAAATTCTTTCCTTTTCCTGGTTCCCATTTTTTCCTTTCCTGTGGTTCTTCCCGTCCCTTGTTTTTCTTTTTGCATATTTCCTGTGTTTTTTCCCTCATTATTCTCTTACTCTATCTCTTTACCTTTATTTTCCCCTCCACAGATATTGTTAGTTGCTTTTTCCTTCTCTTTTCTTCTCTCTCTATATCTTTTGTCTTCTAAAAGTACTTTTTAAAATATTTTATCTCATTGATTGTCTTTCCTCTTTTTTTTTTTTCTTTCTCTTTTTTGGTGATTGTTCCTGTGTTCCTCACTTTTACTTTTCTGTTTTTTTTTTTTTTTTTTTTTTTTTGATTGCTGTTTTTGGTTTTTGTCTGAGTGGGAGATAGTAACCATGCCCATATGAACCAACCATACCTGCACCTCCTGTAGCCTCACCTACTGAGTGAAGGCCACTGCTTGATTCTGCACCAAGTAGCCAATCATACACCACACCCAATACTAGCCTGACTCACCCTTAACTGCTCTTCACAAACAGCTAATAGACATCTGTCCACCAACTTTCATTCTCTATCACACCCAATAGGATGCATGAGGTGAGTGCATAAGACCTGCCAAATAGCAAATAGAGGAGTACAGTACCCCGTTTACTCAGATGCATCCAAAAGAAAAGAAAAGAAAATTAAAATCTTGGACAAATCACTCAAACTACAACCACCAATTAAATATAAATACAACCATGTCACAATGTCTTGGAAACAACCAACCATCACAGTCCATACAAAGAAACAAGATAAAGCAGTATACAGACCCAGAACACATCCCTGAGGAAAAAGCAGCATTGGAACTCCCTGACAAGGAGTTCAAAAGAATTATATTTAGGTACTTTCAGTGGATTGAAAGCCAAATCAAAGAAAACACTGACAAAATTAAGGGAAACTCAGACAAAACCCTAGAACAATTTCAAAAGACAGTACAAGAACAAAATGCCAAACTAAATGAAAAACTAGAAATGATATAAAATCTACAGATAAGAATCCAGAAGTTTAATGTTAAATTCTCAGCAATAGATAATACATTGAATGGGCAAATGAGTTGAATTAAATGTATGGAAGACAGAATTAGTGAGATTGAAGACAAATACCTCAATACTTCTTTGGAAAGGGATCAATCAGGAAAAACATCAAAACAAAATAAAGAAACTTAAGATACATGTGGGATACCAGCAAGAATAATTACCTATGTGTAATCAGAAATCCAAAACAAGAAGAGACAATACCACAGAGAAATTTGTTGAATGTTTAGAAAGAGAATTTACCTTATATGATGAAAGACAAGAATATATCCATTCAAGAAGTCCAATGAACCTCTAACAGGATAGACCCCAAAAGAAAATCATTAAGACATATCCTTATCAAATTCATCAAAACTGACAAAGAAAGAATCCTGAAAGCACCATGGGAAAAATGAAAAGTTATGTACAAAGTGCAACCAATAAGACTAAACACAGATTTCTCAGTAGAAAGCATACAAGTGAGAAAGCAATGGGATTGTATATATAAAAACCTGAAAGAAAAAAAAAATTCCAACCAAGAATTTTATACCCAGCAAAATTGTCTCTCAAATATGATGGTGAAATTAGGACATTTCCAAATAAGCAGCAATTAAGAGAAGTTGTTAAAACAAGACCAATCTTACAAGAGATGCTAAAGGGAGTCTTTTGAACAGAGAACAAACAACAATGAATAACAACCAACCATCAACACACATGATGACACAACCCAAAAGCCAAGTCATGGAAGTATCCAAATTGAAACAAGCTTACAAGAGTGTAAACAAGGAACCAGACACATCAACTGGCAAATGACATCAACCACAAACCAACAAGAGGGAAATACTGTAGTTACAGAACTTCTAAATGGTGAGGAAGTCATGACAATTACAAGATAGAAAGGACTATTTTAAACTTGGGAAGAAAATTACAAATCACAGGGTAACCTCAAAGAAAAATGATAAACCTTCACACCATAATGAAAAAGAGAACAAGCATAAATACTTAGTAAATACTAAAACAATAGCAACAAAGGAAATGATAACACAATTCATAAACAAAATGAGCTCAGCACAGAAAATTATTTGGAACAAAGAAATCAGCAACACCCCCCAAAAAACATAACAAAATGATAGCAACAAATTGGTACTTGTGGATAATTATACTGAAAGTCAATGGAATAAAGTCACCACTCAAGAGACAGTGAGTTGCAGAATGGATAAGAAAACCTAATCCATCAATATGCTTTCTACAAGAGACATACCTTAGAGAAAAAGCCAAAAATAGACTAAATATCAAAGATTAGAAAAAGATATATCAAGTAAATGGCAATCAAACAAGAACAAGAGTAGCAATACTAATTTCTGATAAAATTTATTTTAAGACAAAGGCCACCATAAGAGACAAGGAAGGATATTAAATAATGATTAATGGATCAATTGAACAAAAGGACATAACCATAATAAATATTTATGCACCAGGAAAGATCCCAAAAATACATAAATCAGACTAACAAAATTGAAAAGACACATAGATGACAACACAGTCATGTTTTTTTTTTGTTGTTGTTGTTGTTATGTGCTGTTGAGTTGGACCCGACTCATAGGGACCCCTCCTTGGGTTTCTGAGGCACACAGTCATAGTAAAAACAAAACCAAACTTAAATCCATCAGGTAAATTCTGACACACTGCAACTGCCTTTGGGTTTCCGAAGCAGCAAATGTTTACAGGAGTAGATTGTCATGTCTTCCTAATGCAGAGTGGCTGGTGGGTTTGAACCTCAAGCCTTCTGGTTAGCAGGCAAACCTTAGGCACTTTGCCACAAGAGCTCCTTTATGGTCACAGTAGGAGATTTTAATATACCACTTTCAATGAAAGATAGAAAAATTGGAAAGAAACTCAACAAAGACACTGAAGAACTGAACAATATGATCCACCAAATTGACCTTATAGATATCTGCAGAGCACTTCACCCAACAATAGCATAATATGCATTTTTTCCAGTGCTTATGGAACAGTCTTCAGGATAGACCATATGTTAAGCCATAAAGCAACTCTCAATACATTTAAAAACATTGAAATACTGCAAAACATCTTCTCAGATCACAATGCTATAAAATTAAAAATCAACAATAGGAAGAACAAACAAAAAAAAGAGCAAACACATGGAACTGAATAACATCCTCCTTGAGAATGACTGGGTAATAAAAGAACTAAAAAGCAAGATTTAAAAAATTCCTTGAATCAATCAAGAATGAAACACGACACACCAAAATCTTTGGGACATGCAAAACCAGTAATCAGAGGCCAATTTATAGTGATAAATGCACACAACAAAAAAGAAGAAAGAGCCAAAATCAACATCTTAACCCAACATCTTCAACAATTAAAAAAAAAGGGGGGGAAGCAAAAAAAGCCTACAGTCACCAGAAGAAAAGAAATAAAGAAATAATACAAATTTGAGCAGAAATAAATGAAACATAAAATAGAAACACAAAAGAAAAACATCAAAACTAAAAATTGTTTTTTTGAAAAGATTAATAAAATTGACAAATCACTGGAAAATTCAACAAAGGGAAAGAGGAAAAAACAAAAATAATATGAATAAGAAACAAATTGAATGATATAACAACAGAACCAATGAAAATGAAAAGATAATGTCAGGATACTAAGCAGAACTGTACACCAAAAAATTTGAAAATCTAGAAGAAATAGATTTTTAGGAACATAGTACTTACCTAAACAAACATAGACTGCAGTGGAAAATTTGAAGACAGCCATAACAAAAGAAGAAATTGAACAGGTCGTTAAAAATTTACCCACAAAACAGGCCTTGGCACAGATAGTTTCTGTTTTGATTATCTAGTGCTGCTCTGACAGGAATATACCAGAAATGGGATGGCATTAACAAAAAGTTTATTCTCTTAGAGTTTGGAGGCTTTAAGTCCAAGTTTAAAGTGCCAGGTCTAGGGACTCAGTGAAAGCCCTCAATCTTGGGCTTCAGCTCTGCTTCTTGCACCCAGCCCACTGAAACTGGAGGCTTTTGTTCACTCAGCCAGCTGCTAGCTGCTGAGGCTGACAAACTCAAGGTTGACAAGTAAAAAGACACAGTCCCGATATCACTGAAAAACAAGGCAGGCCACTAATTCAAGCCCAAAAAAACTCTCAAGATTGGCAGGGCATGGCAGGCTATTGAACAACTTGGCTACATGCAGGATTCAAGTGTGCCAAAAAGGTAGAGACCATTCCCAAAGCTGCTTCTTATATACGGGTAGCAGATCCCATCCCTAAAGCAGCTACTCAGCTGCTGCAATAGATTCTGCCATGGAGTTAATGACCAATCTTACCATGGGGAATAACTACATCCAGCTGCCCAGCGACTCATCCAGGCCCAGCCAAAGTTGACACACAAACTTAACTACCACAGTTTCACTGGAGAATTCTACCAAACATTCAGAGAAGAACTGACACCAATCTTACCCAAACTATTTCAGAACATAGAAAAGGATGGAATCCTCACAAATTTGTTTTATGAAGCAAGCATAACCTTGACCCCAAAACCAGGCAAAAACATCACTAAAAACAAAAACTATAGACCAATATCCCTCATGAATATAAACACAAAAATCTTCAACCAAATCCTAGCCAATAGACTCCAATAACATATAAAAAACATATATATATATATGACCAAGTGGGGTTCATACCAGGTGTGCAAGGATGGTTCAACATTAGAAAAACAAACGATGTCATCCATCACATAAATAAAACAAAGGAAAAGAACACTATGACAATATCAACTGATGCAGAAAAGGTAGTCAACAAAATCCAATGCTCACTCCTGAGCAAAACTCTCAGCAAAATAGGAATAGAAGGGACATTCCTCAACATAATAAAGGTCATATATACAAAACGAAGAGCCAACCTTATTCTCGATGGAGAGAGACTGAAACCATTCTCCTTGTGAACTGGAACCAGACAAGGATAGCTGCTATCACCACTTCTATTCAACAATGTACTGGAAGTCCTAACCAGGGCAATAAGTCAAGAAAGGGAAATCAAAGGCATCCAAATTGTTAAGGAAGAAGTAAAACTATATTTATTTGCTAATGATATGATCCTATACCTAGAAAACCCAAGAGACTCTCAGCAAGAAAACTACTGGAACTAACTGAGAGATTTAGCATAGTGGCAGGATACAAGATCAACATCCAAATATCAGTTGGATTCCTCTACACCAGCAAAGAGATTGCTGAAAAGGATGTGAGAATATCAATACCACTTACAGTAGTTACCAAAAAGATCAAATACTTGGAATTAAATCTTACCAGGAACACAAAAGGCCTGTACAAAAGAAAACTACAAAACACTACTACAAGAAATTGTAAAAGATCTTCATAAATAGAAGAATGTACCATGCTCATGGATAGGAAGATTGAACATTGTAAAAATGTCAACTCTACCCAAAGTAGTCTATATATTCAATGTAATCCCAGTCCAGATCCCATCAACATTCTTTAAGAATATAGGAAAACCAATCACTAATTTTATATGGAAAGGAAAGAGATCTCAGATGAAAAAAGCACTACTGAAGAAGAACAAAGTAGGAGGTCTCACACTCCCAGGTCTCAATACTACTATACAACCACAGTAGTCAAAACAGCCTGGTATTGGTACAATAACAGACATATAGACCACTGGAATAGAATTGAGAATGCAAAAAATAGATCCATTGACTTATGGTCAGCTAATTTTTTACAAAGGGCTGAAATCCATTAAATGGGGGAAGAGATGATCTCTTTAACAAATGGTGCTGGGAAAACTGGATATCTATTTGCAGAAAAAATAAAACAAGATCCATACCTCACACCATATACAAAAACTAACTACAGATGGATCAAAGACTTAAATGTGAAACCTAAACTAGAAACTTCTTCATGGAAAAAATAAGAACAAATTTAAGCGTCCTAATTTATGACATAATTAGACTGTCGAGCATAACTCAAAATGCACAAACAGCAGAAGATAAACTAGATGAAAAAGGAAAAAAATAAAAATAAAAACACTCACTGCCATCATGTCAATTGCAACTCATAGTGACCCCTCCTTGGCTTTCTGAAGCAGTATCTCTACAGACATATATTTCCCAATCTTCCTTCCAAGGAGTGTTTGGTGGGTTTGAGCCACCAGCCTTCTGGTTAGCAGTCACCAGAATTCCCAAGCAGATGAATGAGACTTTCTAAAAATTAAATTTCTATGTGTTTCAAAAGACTTCTCCAAAAGAGTATAGAGTGGGGGAAAAAAATTGGCAATGACATATCTGACAAGGGACTTATCTCCAAAATGTATAGAAAACTCCAACACCTCAATGATAAAAAGACAAACCAAAAATCCAATTAAAAAATGGGCAGGATAATATTCAGGCAGCCAACAAACACATGAAGAAATGCTCACAATCTTTAGCAGTTAGAGAGATGCAAGTCAAAACAATAATGAGATACCATCTTGCCCCAGTACTAACAGCGAGGTTCAACAAGACAGAAAATAACAAATGCTTGAGAGGATGTGGAAAGATTGGAACTCTCATACATTCCTGTTGGGACTATAAAATGATACAACCATTGTGGATAGCTGTATGGTGATTCTTTAAAAGGTTGGAATTTGAAATACCATTTGATCCAGCAATCTCATGACTAGGTGTATATCCTAAATAAGTGATAGAAAGGGCAGGAACAAATATATGCACACCCATATTCATTGCAGCAATAGCAAAAAGATGGAAACAATCTAGGTGCCTATCATCAGAAGACTGGATAACCAAACTATGCTACATACACATAACATAATACTATGCAACACTGAAAAATAATGTAGAACCTACAAAACACCACATAACATGGATGAACTTAGAGGACATTATGCTGAGTGAAAATAATTCAATCACAAATGGACAAATATTGTATTAGTTCCTTATTGTAAAAAGTCAAGTAAATGTTTATATGCAGAAAGAAACTTTCTTTGTTGGTTACTAGGGGTTGGAGGGGAGGGCAGGGAACACTGATAGATAGGTAAAGGAAAGCATTGATTTGGATGAAGGAAAAGGCAATGTACCAAATGTGAGAGATCAACACAGTGGCAGTGAGGAAGAGGAAGACATAGAGAGGTACATGGGAGGTACAGACACCAAAGAAGAACCCTTTTGCATGTACAGTACTGCATAGTCAGTGATGGAAAGCATTGATGTACAGGAAGATAGATGAGTGGACAGGCTGAATGATCAAGTATGTCAAGGCAGGGGGTAGTGTGCCCATGGCCATGTATAGGGATAGCAGACATTGTTTCTACATGTGTATTTGTATGCACTTTAAGAATGTCCAGGTATACAGTAGAGCTAACAAGAGGCAAGGTTGTGGTGGCTTCTTTGTCAGTCATCTACACAGAAGGAGACAACAGTTGGACCCATGGGCTTGGGACCATCAACACAGCAGACATCAAGCTCAATTGGCATAACATACTACACAAAAACATAGTTGCACATCCTATTGTGGTTAGTAGTGACTGGGATCATAAAAGCCTGTAAGTGGCCATTTAGATGCAACAATGGGTCTTTCCTTATCGAGAGCAAAGAAGAACAAAGAAGACCGAAGTACAAGGACACAATTAGTCCAAGGGACTTGTAGACCATGCAATCATCAGCCTATATGACCATGAGACCAGAAGAACTAGCTGATGCCCAACTACCACCATCAACCCCTCAGAGTGGATCTGTGTAGGAGACCCTGGTTAGAGTGGGAGAATAATGCAGACCAAAACTCAAAACCATAAAAAAAGAGACTAGGTTTGCTGGTTTGATAGAGCCTAGTGAGACCCCTGAGACTATGGCCCTTAGCTACCTTTCAGGTCTGATAGTAAACTCATTCCTGTGGCTTCCAGACAAACAATAGACAACCAAATGGGGTGAACATTTACATCAAGTAGATACATTCCTTGGAGCCATAAATCATGGGGGAACAGAAGGGCAGTGTTTGCACAGGGAGGCAGCTCGAGGGGCAGGATTGCATGGGAAGGAAGGACACCAGAGAAGAGGTGACTACTGAGAGGAGGTTGGGAATAGCTGTTACATTGTGGGACATTGCAGTCAATATCGTGAGACAAAATGTACATGAACAGCTGTATTGAAAATGAATTTGCTCTGTAAACTTTCACCCAAATTACAATTAAAAAATATATATGAAAAGACAAAAGCCCTAGAATAGCCAAGAGAATACTAAACAAGTAGACCAGAAGAAGAAAAACAGATGGGGCACTCACTTTTGGTTAGTGTTAATTTCAAGACTTACTGCAAAGCTACCATAATCATGACAGTGTGTTACTGGTGATAAATACATTAAGAAGCACAGCAATAGGCCTACAAAAATATAGCCACTTGAGTTCCAACAAAATTGCAAAGGCAATTCAGTAGAGAAAGCATAATCTTTCCAAAACCGGTGCTTGGACAAGTGGACATCTATTTGCAAAAAGAATAAAAAGAAGAAGAACGTACTCATAGACTTTACACTTCAGACAAAACTTAGGATCATAGACTTGAAAGTAAAATGCAAAATAGTAAAACCTTGAGAAGAAAACAGAATAATCTGTGAGACTTTAGGTTTGATAATGGGTTTTAGATACAACACCAAGAGTAAGCTGCATGAAAAAAAATGATGTTAATCTTTATTAAATTTAAATATTCTGCTCTGCAAGACACTGCTCCAAGAATGAGAACACAAGCCACAAATTGGGTGATAATATTTGCAAAACAAAGAACTTTTAATATTTAACAATAATAAGTCAACCAACCCAATGGAAAAAAAAAATACTTACAAAACCAGTTGTTGGTGAGGATATGGAGAAGCAGGAACTCTCATTTACTGCTGATAGTAATAGAAAATAGTACCACTATGGAAGACTGGGGAGCTCTGGTAGCATAGTGCCTAAGGCACTTGACTGCTAACCAGAAGGCTGATGGTTCAAACCCACCAGCTAATCCTCAGAAGGAAGATGGGGCAATCTACTTCCGTAGTGATACTGCCTCGGAAACGCAAGGAGGGGTCACTATGAGTTGGGTCTGACTCGATGGCACATAACAACAACATGGAAGACTGTTTAACCAGAGTTTTTACAAAACTAAACATAGACTTACCATACAATTCAGCAATTTTACTCATAGGTATTCATCCAACGGATGTCAAAAAATTATGTCCACATGAAAACCTTTATATGAATGAAGTAAGTTATAGTAAGTTTATCCATAACTTCCAAAATATGAAAGCAACTAATATTTTTATATAGGTGAATGAACAAACAAACTATGGTACCTCCACAGTAGAATGTCATTCAGTGATATAAAGGGAAAGAGTTACCAAGTCATGTAAAGGCATGCATAAATCTTAAATGCATATTTCTAAGGGAAAGAAATCAGTCTGAAAAATCTACATACTGTATAATTACATTAATATGCTACTCTGGAAAGGCAAAACTATTGAAGTGATAAACAGATTAGTGATTGCCAGAGTTTGGGGTTGGAGGAGAGTTGAGTAGATGAAGCATGAGAGATGTTTGTAGGGCTATACATCCATGACATTATGGATTTTTAAGACTCATAGAATTTACAAAGAGTGGAACTTCATATATGCAAATTAAAAGAAAAAAAAATATTTAGAAGACTAAAGGATCCCAAGATGGAATGGAAACTATGACAAAAGAATCTATTACAAAGAATGAAACAATCACACTGAAAAGGGTTGGGGGAAGGTTTCTGGCCTAAGAAACTTTGGAAATGAGTATAGTCTGTTGGACTAAAGGTCAAAAGAATTGTAAAACAATGTTCTTCTGTTAATAAAGTTATTTCCCATTAAGAGTATGTGTTAAAGAGTATGAAACCACTATTCATGTATACTGGAATTTAACAATTAACCAGATGGATACCAGATGATGGGATCCAGGTTTCTCATTATTAGAGAGAGAATTTAGAAATGAGCAAGAGGAGATGGTTAAAATGACCCATGTGGTAATATATTAGAATTGGAAACATCAGTTATGAACTCATGATTAACTTAATACACTGACAGATTCATTTAGAAATATTTATAGATATTAGTATGTGCATTGGTTAATATATATATGATATGTAATATATATATATATATATATATAGAGAGAGAGAGAGAGAGAGAGAGAGAAGCTCCATGGATAAAAGACCAGGCAATTTGCTCCTGTAAAGATTACAGCTTTGGCTACTCTATCCAACAGGGTCACTATGAGTTGGAATTGACTTGATGGTGCACCGCAACTATATGTAGATAGATAGATAGTTGGATAGATAGATATAGAGATACACATACATATGTTTCCTTGGTCTGTTAGCTAAAAGAGCCTAGAAACAAAGAAACCCAGCAGTAATGAGGAAATCTACTGCTCAGATCATGGTTTCCAATGCTACTTTCCAATGAGAGGGACAGAGATTCTTTGAGAAATGACTGATCTAGATTTACAGCAGGGAATATACGAAATCATCCAGGACCATCTTGTAAGTAAGACAGTTATCAAAACAAATAAAACAAACAGTGATGGAAGGTAAGACAAAGGGACACAAGAGCCAAATGAAATAGCTCCTAATAACCAAAGCTTGAACAATTTGAGCAAGAAAACAAGCAATGTAGAGGATTTTCAGTAAGATGAGGCAATACATAGACAAACCACAGACCGCCTGCTACAATGAAACCAATTGAAAAAAATACAGTTATGATGCTGGAACCCTGAGCTTCAACGGGAAGGAAAAGAAGTGGATTACTGCTAACCAGAAGGTTGGCATTTCAAACCCACCAGCCAATCTGTGGAAGTAAGAAGGGGCAATCTACTTCTGTAAAGATTTACCACCTCAGAAACCCAATGGAGGTTGCTATGAGTTGAAATCAACTTGATGTCAGTGGATTTTTTTTTTTTTTTTTTTCAGTAGAAGAAACTGAATGAAAACAGCAAATAAGAAGACAAATGGATCTGTGGACAGTTGACTGGCATGACAGCAAAGCCGTTTCGAATGTTTGCAAGCAGCGTTCTGATCCAAGAAGCCACCTGGCAATTGACTCTATTTGCTGTGGACTGCTTAGGCAACTCTGCTGATATCTGATGACCAAAAAGTTGTGGTATTCCCCTTCTTGCCTTTGTACTCCACATCCTCCTAGTGAATGGAGGTGTGACCATCCTCCACCCCCACCCACATTCTTGACTGGCAGGAATTCCATCTCAGACCTGGTGCCTTTCTACTAGCTGCCCTCTGCGAAGACAGGAACTGGTCCCAGCCGCATTTTGAGCCAGCAAGAACTTTCTTCTGAGACTAGCCACCCTACATCCAGCCACTTTTTGGACCAGCAGAAACTTTTTCTGGGAATGAGACCCAGTTCTCAGTTGCCTTTTAGAAACAGCTGGAACTTTGTCTGGCACTAGATGCTCTGCTCTTTGGGTTGTCAGGAACTGTCTCTGGAACCAGGGGCTTTTCTCCCTGTCACCGTTGATACCAGCAGGAGCTTTTTCTGAGTCCAGGTATCCTGCACCCAGATACCTTCTTGGACAGCAGAAACTCATCTGGGATCAGGCCCCCTACTCCCTCTGGCTTTCTAGATAGACAGGAAGTAGTTCTGAGATCAGCAGTCCTGCCTTCAGTTGCCGTGTGGGATGGCAGGAAATTTTTCTGAGACCAGATGTCCTATCTCTACTACTTTTTGGGCTGGCAGGAATTCCTTCTGGGGCCAGGCACTTGGTTCCCAGCCACCATTTGGGCCAGCAGAAATTCTTCCAGGTCCATGTGCCCTTCCTGCTTACAGACATCTTCTGGGTTAACAGGAACTTGCCTGTGATCAGGTGCCCTACCCCTAATTGCCTTATAGGTAGGCAGGAACTAGTGCCAAGCCCAGATATTCTGTTCCCCGCTGCCTGCTTGGCCAGCAGTAACAATGCCTAGGTGCCTATCTCTCTCAATTTTTTTTTTAAATTCTTTTTTCCCCCCTGCTTCCTTCCCTTTCCTTCCTCTCTCCCTTCCTCCCTACCTCTCATCCTTCTTTCTTTCTTTCTTCATCATCTCTTTCAGTTTCCTAGGTCTCGTTTTTTATTTCCCCCCTCTTTTTCTGGCTCCTTCTTTTCTTTCTTTTTCTCTTTTCATTTTTTTTTTTATTCCTTGTTTGTATTTTGCCATTTTTCTTATATTTTCTTTATTATTTTTTTTCTTTTGTTCTCTTCTCTCCCACCATTCTGTTTTTGGTCTTCTATTTCTCCTTCTTTTGTCTTTTTTTCCCGATTTTTCATTTTATTTATCATGTTACTTTTTTTGTTGTTTGTTTATGCTATATGTGTTTTGTTTATGCTGTATTTGTTTTGTATTATGCTCTTTTTTTTTTTTTTAATATAGTGTTTGTTGGTTTGCTCTTTTGTCCCACCTGTCAGGAGATAGTAACTGTGCCCACATGACTGAACCACATCTGCACCTCCTGTAGCCCTGCTCACTGAGTGAAGATCACCACCTGCTTCTGCACCAACTGATTAATGACAGATGGTGGCCAGTACCAGCCAGATCAGTCCCCAATGGCTCTACACAGACAAATAACAGACATCTGTGCATATATTCCCAACCTCTGTCATACCCATCAAGAGACAGATGTTGAGTGCCTAAGTGCTGACAAATTAGTGACTAGAGCAGCACATCAGTGAAACTTGCTCAGATATATCAAAACAAAATAAAATATAAATAAATGAATAAAAATCTGGGTGAATTACTCTAAAATGCAATTACCAACTAAATACAAATACAATGGCATCACAATGTGTAGGAGACAACTGACATCACAGTTCACAGAAAGCACGATAAAGTAGTACAACAAGGGACCAGAATACAAAGTCGAAAAATGTCCCTGAAAAAGTGACATATAAAGGATCTGATAAGGAATTCAAAATAATTACCTATAGGTATCTTCAATGGACTGAGAAACAGATAAAGGAAAACACTGACAAAACTCAGAAAAACAGACAAAACTCCAGGAGATTTTAGGAAAACAACACAAGAACAAACTTTCAAAATAAATGAAAAATAAAAGCTATATGAAAACAGCAAATAGAAATTCAGAAGTTTAATACTAAGATTTCTGAAATAAAATATTGAAATGGGAAGGGAGTAGAATAAAATAACTAGAAGACAGAATTAGTGGAAATTGAAGACAAATCTCCAGTACTTCTTGTTAAGAGAATAGTCAGAAAAAAGATCAAGAAAAATATGAAGAAAACATAATATTTATATAGGACATCATTAAGAAGAACAACTTAAGACTGATTGGAATTCCAGAACAGGAAGAAACAAATAAAATCACAGAGGAAACAGTTGAAGATTTATTGAAAGAGAATTTTCCTAATAAGAAAGTTGAGAGAGGGCGTTCTGGTAAGATGGCGGAATAGGCAGACAAATTACACAGACCCTCTTCAACAAAGAAAAGGGGAAGCAATTAATACACATACAGAAAATAATCTTGGAGCTCTGAGCTTTGAAATGAAGGCTACATAAGTGGGCTAAACTCCAACTGTTAGAAGAACCTGCATGAAAACACCAAAAAGGAGACATACAGAGCTGCAGTCTGTCAGTGATCCTGATGGCACAGACAGCTTGGATATTGCCAAGTGGTGTAAGGATTTAAGAATTAACCTAAAAATCAGCCCTGCTAGCCAGGAGCTGCATGGAGGACTGCACAGGTGGCCAGTGAATAAAAGGGGAGGCAGTGAAGAGAGAGATGAGGTGAACTGTGGACTATTGCCTTGCCTTAGGACACAGCCATTTTGAATGTTTACAAGTTGTTTGATCATTTTAGATTTTTAAAGCAACAGCATTCTCGCAGATCCAGGAACCTAAAAATAGGCTTGACTGCAAGGACATTCCAGACACAAATGACTGGAGAGGTGAGATAGTCCCTTTGTTAGGCTTATACCCCACACCCTCTTGGTGAACAGAGGTGTGGCCATCCCTTACTCACATCCACCTTCTGGGATGACAGGAGTTGCATGCCAGTCTGTGTGCTCTGAAGGAGCCTGGGTGCCCTGCCCTCAT
>NW_006921765.1:3301962-3309982 GCF_000298275.1 Orycteropus afer afer | reverse complement strand
TAGTTTTCAGCTTCTCTCTTCCCTTTTCCTGATTCCCATTTCTTTTTCTTGTGGTTAAACCCATGCTTTTTTTATTTTTTCATTTTTTCCATTATTTTCTTCATTATTCTTCTACTCTACATCTTTTCTCTAATTGTCCCATCACCAGATATTGTATGTGTGTGTGTTTTTCTTTTTCCCTTTTTTTGATGATTGTTCCTGTGTCTTTATTCAGTGTTTTTTTTTTTTTGTTGTTGTTGTTCACTTGCTTTTATTTTTTTGATGGGTTTTTGATCATTGTTTTTGTCTAACTGTGGGAGACATCAACTGTTTCCATAAAATGTAACCACACTTGCACCTCCTGAAGCTCCACTTACTGAGTGAGAGCCACCACTTCCTTTTCCACCAAATGGTCAACAATAAACAACCACCAAGAAGAGCTTGAATTACCCTTAACTTATTTTCACAAACAGTTAACAGAGATCTAAATACAACTACATCACAATGTCTTGGAGACAACAGACCATCACAGTCCACTCAAAGAAGCAAAATAAAATGGTAGAATAAGGGAGCATGATAGAAACACAGAACACATCCCTGAGAAAGAAACAGCATTTGAACTTCCTGATAAGGAATTCAAAAGAATTATGCTTAAGTATCTTCAAAGGAATGAGAGACAAATTAAGGAAAACACTGACAAAATTAAGGAAAACACAAACAAAACCCTAGACCAATTTGAAAGACAATACAAGAACAAAATGACAAAATAAAATAAAAATTAGAAATTATTCAAAATCTACACATAGAAATCCAGAAGATTAATACTGAATTTTCAGAAATAAATAACATTTTGAAGAGCAAAGGAGTAGAAACAAAGCAATTGAAGATAGAATTAATGAGATTGAAGACAAATACCTGAATACGTCTTTGGAAAGGGATCAATCAGAAAAAAAGATCAAAACAAAATGAAGAAAGCTTAAGGTTCATGTGAGATACCATCAAAAGGAATAACCTACATAACCTACAAGTAATTGGGGAGCTCTGGTAGCATAATGCCTAAGGCACTTGACTGTTAACCAGAAGGCTGGCAGTTCAAACCCACAAGCCACTCCTGGGAAGGAAGATGGGGCAATCTACTTCCATAGTGATACTGTCTCAGAAACCCAAGGAGGGGGCGCTATGAGTCAGGTCCAACTCAACAGCACATAATAACAACAACAACAACATGTAATTGGAATTCCAGAACAGGAGGAGAAAAGAAAACCACTGAGAAAACTGTTGAAGATTTATTATAATAAAACTTCCCTGATATGATGAAACACATGGAAACTAAACAACACCCTCCTTAAGAATGACAGGGTAATAGAAGAAATAAAAAGTGAAATTAAAAAAAATTCTTTGAAGCAAAGGAGAATGAAAACAAAACATAACAAAATCTTTGGGACACAGCAAAAGCAGTGATCAGAGGCCAATTTATAGCAATAAACGTACACTTCAAAAAGAAGAAAGAGCCAAAATCAACACTTGAAACCAACATCTCCAAAAATTAGAAAGAGAACAGCAAGAAAACCCTACAGTCACCAGAAAAAAAAAGAAATAATAAAGATTTGAGCAGAAATCAAATCTTTCTGATTTGAAAGAGAATATATTTGCAATAGAATATAGAAAGACAATAGAAAAAATCAAGAAGACTAGAAGTTTGTTTTCTGAAAAGGTTAATAAAATCAACAAACCACTAGCAAATTTAACAATGAAAAGAGGGAGAGATTACAAATAACATGAATAAGAAAAGAAATGGGTGACTTCAAAACAGAACCAACTAAATAAAAAGGATAATATCAGGATACTATGAACAACTGTACTCTTAACAAACTTGCTAATCTGGAAGAAATGGACAGATTTCTAGAAACACACTACTTACCTAAGCTAACACAGCCTGAGGTAGAAAAGTTGAACAGACCAATAACAAAGAAGAAATTGAACAAGTCATAGAAAAATCACCAACAAAAAGTCCTGGCACAGACAGCTTCATCAGAGAATTCTCCCAAACTTTCAGAGAACTGACACCAATCCCACTCAAACTATTCCAGAATATAGAAAAGGATGGAGTCTTCCCAAATTCATTTTATGAAGCAAGCATAACCTTGATATCAAAAGCAGGCAAAGACATCACTCAAAAGGAAAACTACAGACCAATATCCTTCTTGAATATAGATGCAAAAATCTTCAACAAAATCCTAGCCAATTGAATCCAACAATATATTTTAAAAAAATAATAATACATTATGTCCAAGTGGGATTCATTTCAGGAATGCAAGGATAGTTCAACATTAGAAAAACAATCAACATGATCCACCACATAAGTAAAACAAAGGAAAAGAACCACATGATCATATCAATCAATGCAGTAAAGGTATTTGATAAAATCCAACACTCTTTCCTGATAAAAACTCTCAGCAAAATAAGAATATAAGGGACATTCCTCAACATAATAAAGGTCATCTATGCAAAACCAACAGCTAACATTATTCTCAATGGAGGGGACTGAAACCATTCCTCTTGTGAACAGGAACCAGACAAGGATACCCTCTATCACCACTTCTATTCAATATTGTATTAGAAGTCTTAGCCAGAGAAATAAGACAAGAAAGGAAAATCAGAAGTTTTGAAGTGGGTAAGGAAGAAGTCAAATCATCCCTATTTGCTGTTGATATAATCCTATATCTAGAATACCCAAGAGACTCAGTCAAAAATCTACTGGAACTAATTGAGAGATTTAGCATAGTGGCAGGTTACAAGATCAACATCCAAAATTCAGTTAAATTCCTCAATACCAGCAAAAGGTTTCCTGAAAAAGAAATAATGAAATCAATACTATCTACAATATCTACAAAGAAAATAAAATACTTGGGAATAAAACTCAGTAGGGACACAAAACATCTGCACAAAGAAAACTAGAAATCACTACTCCAAGGAACCACAAGAAGGAGATTCCAAGATGGCAGAATAAGCAGAAAGACTGCACAGACCCTCTTCAACAAAGAAAAGGGAAATCAATTAACACAGACACAGAACGTAATCCTGGAACCCTCAGCCTTGAAGGGAAGGATATAGAAGTGGACTAGACCCCAACTAGCAGAAGAATTTACATGAAAATACCAAAAAAAGAGACATACAGACCTGAGGTCTGGCAGCAATCCTGAGTGATGCTGACAGCACAGACAGCTGGCAGATTCCCAAGTGGTGGTAGGACCTAAAAATTAACCTAAAAATCGGCCCCACTAGACAGGGACTGCACGGAAGACTGCTCTGGTGGCTGTGGAATAGAAGGGGAAGCAGTGGTGAAGAGGAAGATGGGCTGAACTGTGGACTTTTGCCTGTCTGGAGGGCACTGCCATTTTGAATGTTTACAAGTGGATCAACAATTTTGGATATTTAAAGAGACTACGTTCTCTGAGATTCCAGGGGATTAAGAACAGGATCTGCTTTCCAGTAACCCCAAAGACACTCCAGACCAGCACAACTGAAAAGGTGCAACATTCCTCTTGTCACTCTTATACCCCACACCCGCTTGGTGAACAGAGGTGTGGCCACTCCCCACTCTCACCCACCTTTTGGGCCGGCAGGAACACCATCCCAGTCTGTGTGCTCGGATGGAGCCTGGGTGCCCTGCCTTGTCCTCCACAGATACTTTTCTTTTTTTTTTCCTTTTCTCTTTCTTTTTTCTGGTGATTAGTTTGCTTGTATTTGTCTATTATAAAAATAGTAGTAAAAACTACTATTATTAATAACACTTTTGTCCTTTCTAGTATTCTTCCCCTCCCAGGTACTACTTTACACCTTTTTTTTTTTTTTTTCCCTGTTCCTGGTTAATTATTATTATTTTTTAATTTAAATTCTTTTTTTTTTCCCCCTTTTTTCCTCACGGTTAACACTGTTCCTTCTTTTTAAATTTTTTTTTTTTTTTGCATTTTTCCCATCTTTTTCTTCATTATTCTCCTTCTCTACCTTTTGTTTTCTTAGTGCCCTATCCCCAGATATTGCAGGTTGTCTTTTCTTTTTTCTCTTCTCTCCCTTTTTTCATTTTTTGGTTACTGTTCCTGTGTGATTACATGGTGTATTTTTTGTCCTTGTGATTTTAGTTTTTTGATGGTTATTCAATTGTAACTTTTGTCTAAATGAGTGGGAGACCGTAACAGTCCACATAAGATACGAATACACCCACACCTCCTGCAACTTCACTTACTGAGCAAGAGCCACCACCTCCTTCTCCACCAATGGGCCAATGATAAAAAAGACCAAGAAGAGCCTGAATCATCCTTGGCTGTTCTTCACAAACAGTTAACAGAGACCTTAATACAATACCATGATCTCTCGGAGACAACAGACCATCACAGTCCACACAAAGAAGCAAGATAAAGTGGTAGAAACAAGAGAACAGGATACAGACCCAGAACACATCCCTGAGAAAGAAGCAGCTTTGGAACTCTCTGAAAAGGAATTCAAAATAATTATATTTAGGTATCTTCAAAGGATTGAGTGACAGACCAAGGAAAACAGAGAAAAAAAACCTTAGAAGAATTTTGGAAGAAAATACAAAATAAATGAAAAATTAGAAATGATTCTAAATCTGCAGATAGAAATCCAGAAGATTAATAATAAATTGTCAGAAATAGATAATGCACTAGCAGGGCAAAGGGGTAGAATTGATGCAATGGAAGACAGAATTAATGAGATTGAAGACAAATACCTGAATATGTCTTTAGAAAGGGATCAATCAGAAAAGAATCAAAACAAAATGAAGAAAGCCTAAGGTTCATGTGAGATACCATTAAAGGAATAATCTACATCTCATTGGAATTCTAGAACAGGAAGAGAAAAATAAAACCACTGAGAAAATTATCCAAGATTTGCTGGAGGAGAACTTTCCTGGTATGATGAAAGAGGAGAATATATCCATTTAGGAAGTGCAAAAAACTCCAAACAGGATAGAGCCCAAAGAAAATCACTGAGACATATCATCATCAAACTCAACAAAACCAAAGACAAAGACAGAATCCCATAAGCAGCATGGGAAAAACAAAAAGTTACCTACAAAGGACAGCCAGGAACAGGAAGTATGAACTCTGATTTCTCTGCAGGGACCACGCAAACGGGAAGGCAATGGATGGTATATATATAAAACACTGAAAGAGGAAAATTTTCAACCAAGAAATATATACCCAGCAAAATTGTCCCTCAAATATGATAGTGAAATTAGCAGATTTCCAGATAAGCAGAAAATAAGGGAAGTTGTTCAAATTGGACCAACCTCACAAGAAATGCTAAAGGGAGTCCTTTGAACAAAGAACCAAAAATAACAAATAACAACCTGCCATTAATACACAAAATTACATAACCCAGAAATCACAGCTATGGACATATTCAAAGTAAAATGAGCTTACAAGATTGTTAACAGTGAACCAGAGACATCAATTGGCAAGGGAGAACAACTACAAATAAAAGAGGGAAAACACTGTGTAGTTACAGAACTTCTAAATGGTGAGGAAGTTAAGAGATTTGAAAGATAGAATGGACTGTTCTAAACTCAGGGAGAAAATTATAAATCATAGGGTAACCTCAAAGAAAAATGATAAACCTTAACATCACAACTAAAGAGGACAAGCACAAATACTCACCATAAAACAACAGCAACAAAGGAAATGATAACACAATTCATAAACATAATGAGCTCAGCACAAAAAATAATATAGAACAAAGAAACCAGGGACACCAGGAAAAAATACATAACAAAATGACAGCAACAAATTCAAACTTATCAATAATCACCCTGAATGTTAATGGATTAAATGCACCACTCAAGTGATGGAAAGTTGTAGATTGGATAAGAAAACAAAAACCATTAATATGTTGCATACAAGAGACACATCTTAGAGATAAAGATAAAAATAGACTAAAAATCAAAGGTTGGAAAAAGATATATCAAGCAAATGGCAACTGGAAGAGAGCAGGAGTTGCAATACTAATATCTAATCAAATTGACTTTAAAACAAAAACCATCATACGAGACAAGTAAGGACATTATATAATGATTAAAGGATCAATTGAACATGAAGATATAACCATAATAAATATCTATGGACCCAATGACAGAGCCCCAAAATACATAAATCAGACTTTAAAAGAATTGAAAAGCAAAATAGATGACTCCACAGTCATAATGGGAGATTTTAAAACACAACTTTCATTGAAAGATAGAATAACTGGAAAGAAACTCAAAAAGATTCAGAAAAGGTAAACAATACACTCCACCAACTTGGCCTTATAGATGTCTACAAATCACTTCACCCAACAAAACCACAATATTCATTCTTCTCCAGTGCACATTGGAAAATTTACTATGATAGGCCATATATTAGGCCATAGAGCAAGCCTTAATAAATTTAAAAACATTGAAATATTGCAAAGCATCTTCTCATGTCATATGCTACCAAATTAGAAATCAACAATAGGAAGATCAACAGAAAAAGAGTAAACACATGAGAACTGAACAATACTTTCCTTGAGAAAGACTAGGGAAGAGAAGAAATAACTGAAATTTAAAAAGTCCTTGAATCAAATGAGAATGAAAGCACAACATACCAAAATCTTTGGGACACAGCAAAAACAGTGATCAGAGGCCAATTATAGCAATCAATGCACACATAAAAAAGAAGAAAGAGCCAAAAACAACACTTTAAACCAACTTCTTTAACAATTAGAAAAAGAACAGCAGGAAAAGCCCACAGTCACCACAAGAAAGGAAATAATCAAGATTCAAGCAGAAATCAATTAAACAGAAAATAGAAAGTCAATAGAAAAAATCAACAAGACCAGAAGTTGGTTTTTCAAAAAGATCAATAAAATTGACAAACCACTGGCAAATTTAACAAAAGAAAAGGGAGAGAATACAAATAATGGGAATAAGAAACAAATTGAGTGACATCACAATAGAACCAACTGAAATAAAAAGGATAATATAAGGATACTGTACTCCAACAAATCTGAAAACCCGGAAGAAATGGACAGATTTCTAGAAACACACCACTTACATAAACTAACACAGGCTGATGTGGAAAAGTTGAACAGGTCCATCACAAAAGAAGAAATTGAACAGGTCATCAAAAAATTACCAACCTAAAAAAGTCTTGACCCAGACGGTTTCACTGGAGAATTCTACAAAACATTCAGAGAAGGAATGATACCAATCTACTCGAACTATTCCAAAACATAAAAAAGGATGGAATCCTCCCTAACTCATTTTATGTAGCAAGCATAACCTTGATACAAAACCAAGCAAAGACATCACTCAAAAGGAAAACTACAGACCAATATCCCTCATGAATACAGATGCAAATATCTTCAACAAAATCTTAGGAATAGACTCCAACAACATATCAAGAAAATCATTCATTATGACCAAGTGGGGTTCATATTAGTTATGCAGGGATGGTTCAACATTAGAAAAACAATCAACATCATCCACCACATAAATAAACGGGAGAAGAACCGTGTGATCATATCAATTGATGCAGAAAAGCCTTTTGATAAAATCCAATACCCATTCCTGATCAAAATTCTCAGCAAAATAGGAATACAAGGGACATTCCTCAACATGAAAAAGAGAATTTATGCAAAACCAACAGCCAACATAATTCTCAATGGAGAAAGACTGAAACCATTTCTCTTGAGAACAGGAACCAGACAAGGATGCCTGCTATCACCACTTCTATTGTACTGGAAGTCCTAGCCAGGGACATAAGACAAGAAATGGAAATCAAAGTCATCCAAATTGGTAAGGAAGAAGTCAGACTATCCCTATTTTCTGATGATATGATTCTATACCCAGAAAAACCCAAGAGACTCAGTCAAAAATCTACTGGAACTAATTGAGAGATTTAACATTATGGCAGGATATAAGATCAACATCCAAAAATCAGTTGGATTCCTCTACACCAGCAAAGAGATTGCTGAAGAAGGAATAAGGAAATCAATACC
Organism: Orycteropus afer afer; assembly: GCF_000298275.1. Taxonomy (NCBI): domain Eukaryota; kingdom Metazoa; phylum Chordata; class Mammalia; order Tubulidentata; family Orycteropodidae; genus Orycteropus; species Orycteropus afer. Next base: position 3,301,966 of record NW_006921765.1, on the reverse strand, counting down.
GTTT
>NW_006921765.1:3298684-3301017 GCF_000298275.1 Orycteropus afer afer | reverse complement strand
TTTATGTGCCTCCAAAGACTTCTCCAAAAGAGTCAAAAGAGAACCTACAGACTGGGAAAAATATTTGGTAATGACATATCTGACAAGGGACATAGCTCTAGAATTTATAGAAAACTCCAACACCTTAATAACAAAAAGACAAACAATCCAATTAAAAAATAGGCAAAAAACATGAATAGACACTTCACCAAGGAGGATATTCAAGCAGCCAAAAAACATATGAAGAAATGCTCATGATCATTAGCTATTAGAGAGATGCAAACCAAAACAACAATGAGATACTATCTTGCTCCAGCACTAGCAGCAAACTTCAAGACAGAAAATAATAAATGCTGGCGAGGATGTGAAGAGATTGGGACTTCCATACACTGCTGGTGGGGTTGTAAAATGGTACAACCATTGTGGAAAGCAATATGGTGATTCCTTTGAAAACTGGAACTAGAAATACAATTTGACCCAGCTATTCCATTACTAGGTATATATCCAAAAGATGTGAGAGCCATGACATAACAGACATATGCACACCCATGTTTATCACGGCACTATTTACAATAGCCAAAAGATGGAAACCACCTAGTGTCCATTAACTGAGGAATGGATATCCAAACTATGGTACATACACACAATGGAATGCTATCCCACCCTAAAGAATAATGTAGCATCTGCAAAACCCCACATAACATCAATGAACTTTGAGGACATTATGCTGAGTGAAATAAGTCAATCACAAAAGGACAAACATTGTATTAGTCCATTATTGTAAAAGTCAAGGAAAGTTTTATCTATGGAAGGACATTTTCTTTGTTGGTTACCAGGGGTGGTAGGGGAGGGGAGAGGACACTGTTTGATAGATAGAGATAAGTTTTGATTTGGGTGAAGGGAAGGGCAATGTACTAAATGTGAGTGATCTATATAGTGGCATTGAGGAAGAGAAAGACATGGAGAGGTATGTGGGAAGTACAGACAACAAAAATGAATGCTTTTGCACATATAGTAAGGCAATGTCAGTGAAGGCAAACATGGGTATATGGGTGGATAGATGGGTGGACAGGCTGAACTATTAGGTATGTCTATGAAGTGGGGAGTGTACCCAAAACATGCATAGGGTTGGCAGACAAAGGTCCTATAATTTTATGTGTATGATCTGAATTCCCAGGTGTATAGTGGATCTGACAAGGGGCAAGGTTGTAGTCACTGCTTGGTCACAGCCAGCTACACAGAAGGACCGAGTAGTTGAACCTGTGGGCTTGGGACCCTAGTCACAGGGGACATCAAACTCAATTGGCATAACATACTACACAAAACATTGTTCCACCTCCTACTGTGGCAAGTAGCAACTGGGATCTTAAAAGCTAGCAATATGCCATCTAGATGCAAAGAGGGATCTCTCCTCATCCAGAGCCAAGAAGAATGAAGAAAAACAAAAATTCATGGAAAAAATTGGTCCTAGTGAATGGTACACCATCCGATCTGCAGCCTATACGACTATGAGACCATAAGAATTATATGGTGCCTGGCTAATACTGTCAACCACTTGGAAGAGGATCTATGTAGGAGATCCTGGATAGAGAGGGAGAACAATGTGGAACAAAACTCAAAATTATTTGGAGTTAAAAAAAGTTGGGGGGTGGGGGAGACCAGGTTTGCTGGTCTGATAGAGCCTGGTGGAACCACTGAGACTATGGTCCCTAGTTGCCTTTCAGGCCTGAAATTGAACCCATGCCTCTGGCTTCTAGCCAAACGATAGACAGGCATATGAGTTGAACATTTACCTGAGGTAGATACACTCCTTGGAGAGAGCAAGCATGGGAGAAAGAAGGCCTGCTTATACACAGGGAGACAGCTCAGGGGGCAGGAGAGCATGAAGGGATGGACACAGGGAAGAGGTAACTATTTGGAGAAAGTAGGAGGGGAGATGTTGCATTGTGGTAAATTTTGTGGTCAATGCCATGAGACAAAGTTTATGTGAACTGCTGTAGGGAAAGTGTATTTGCTCTGTAAATTTTCACCTAAATCACAATTTAAAGAAAAAAGAAAAGAAAAGAAACCATAAGAAAACTACATAAATGGAAGAACATACCATGCTTGTGGGTAGGAAGGTTAAACATTGTGAAAATGTCAATTCCACCTAAAGCAATCTTACATTCAATGCAATCCTAATTGAGATCCTATCAATATATATTTTTTTAATTGTGATTTGGGTGAAGATTTACAGAGCAAATTCACTTTCCATACAGCAGTTCATATACACTTTGTCTCATGACATTGACCACAGTTTACCACAATGCAACAGCTCCCCTCCCCTTCCTCCCCACAGTTACCTCTTCCCAGTG
>NW_006921765.1:3294127-3295624 GCF_000298275.1 Orycteropus afer afer | reverse complement strand
AGGAGTGACTGGTGGGTTTGAACCGCCAGCCTTCTGGTTAGCAGTCAAGTGCTTTAGCCACTATGCTACCAGAGCTCCTTTTAGGCAGCATATTGATGGGTTTTGTTTCCTTATCCAATCTGCAACTCTCCATCTCTTGAGTGGTGCATTTAAACCATTAACATTCAGTGTAATTATTGACAAGTATGATTTAGTTGCTGTCATTTTGGCATGTGTTTTTTCATCGTGTCCCTTGTTTCTTTGTTCCATATTATTTTCTGTGCTGAGCTCATTGTGTTTATTAATCTTGTTATCATTCCTGTGTTGCTGTTGTTTTAGTAGTTGCTGAGTATTTGTGCTTGTCCTCCTTTTTATTGTAATATGAAGGTTTATCATTTTTCATTGAGGTTACTCTGTGATTTATACTTTTCTCCCTGAGTTTAGAACAATCTATTCTGTCTTGCCACTCTTAACTTCCTTACCAGTTAGAAGTTCTGTAACTAAGGTCTTTTCCCTCTTTTTGTTTGTAGTTGTCCTCACTTGCTAATTGATGTCTCTGGTTCCCTGTTTACAATCTTGAAATCTCATTTGATTTTAGCTATGTCCATAGCTGTGGTTTCTGGGATATGTCATCTTGTGTATTAATGGTCTGTTGATATTTGCTATTTTTGGTTTTCTGATCATAGTAATCTGTTTAGCTTCTCTTGTAAGGTTGGTCTGGTTTTAACAAATTCCCTTAGCTTCTGCTTATCTGGAAATCTCCTAATCTCACCATCATATTCGAGGGATAATTTTTTAGTGTATATAATTCTCAGCTGAAAATTTTTCTCTTTCAAGGTTTTATATATACGATCCTATTGTCTTCTCACTTGCATGGTCTCTGCTGAGAAATCAGAGGTTATTCTTACTGGCTTACCTTTTTATGTAACTTTTTGTTTATTCCTGTGCTGCTTTCAGGATTCTGTCTTTGTTCTTGGTTTTGGTGAGTTTGATGATGATATGTTTTGGTGATTTTCTTTTGGGGTCTACCCTGTTTGGAGTTCATTGGAATTCCTGAATGGATATGTTCTCCTCTTTCATCATATCAGGGAAGTTCTTCTCCAGCAAATCTTGTACGATTTTCTCAGTGGTTTTATTTTTCTCTTCCTGTTCTGGAATTTCAATGACAAGTAGATTATTTCTTTTGATGGTATCCCACATGAATCTTAGGCTTTCTTCATTTTGTTTTGATTTTTTTTTTTTTTCCTGACTGATCCCTTTCCAAAGAACTTTTCAGGTATTTGTCTTCAATCTCATTAATCTTGTCTTCTTTACATCAGTTCTACCCCTTTGCCCTTCCAATGTGTTATCTATTTCTAACAATTTAGTATTAATTTTCTGGATTTCTATCTGCGGATTTAGAATCATTTCTAATTTTTCATTTATTTTGTCATTTTGTTCTTGTATTTTCTTCCAAAATTATTCTAAGGTTTTTTCTGTGTTTTCTTTGGTCTGTCTCTAAATCCTTTGAAGATACCT
>NW_006921765.1:3267437-3293407 GCF_000298275.1 Orycteropus afer afer | reverse complement strand
ATTCTTTGCCTTGAGCCAAGATCCATCTGACAGCAGCTATGATATCCCTTGTTCCATATCCTCTTCTGAATTCAGCTTGCACTTCTGGAAGTTCTCTCTCAATATACTGCTGCAACTGTTTTTGAATTATCTTCAGTATGATCTTACTTGTGTTTGATATTAATGATATTGTTCAATAATTTCCACATTCTGTGGGATCACCTTTCTTTGGAATGGGTACAAATATGAATCTCTTCCAGTCAGTTGGTCAGGTAGCTATCTTCCAAATCTCTTGGCATAACCAAGTGAGTGCCTCCAATGGGGCATCCATTTGTGTAAATATCTCAATGGGTATTCTGCCAATTCTTGGAGCCTTGTTCTTTGCTAATTCCTTCCTTGCAGCTTCGTCTTCCTCCTTCAATACCGTTGGTTCTAGATCATATGCCACCTCCAGAAATGGATGAAGATCCATCAGTTCTTTTTGGTACAGTGACTCTGTGTATCCCTACAATCTTCTTTGTATGTTTCCTGCATCATTCAATATTTTGCTCATAGAATCTTTCAATATTGCAACCCAAGGCTTGAATTTTTTCCTCAATTATTTCAGCTAGAGAAATTTCAAGCATGTTTTCCTTTTCAGTTTTGTAACTCCAGGTCTTTGTACATTTCATTTTAGTAATTGGTCTTTGAAATCTTCTGTTCAGCTCTTTAATCTTGTCATTTCTTCCATTTGCTTTAGCTACTCTTCTCTCAATGGCAGCGTCTCTTTCTGAGTCTCTTCTGTCATCCATTTTGGTCTTCTCTTCTTTTCTTGACTTTTTAGTGATCTCCTGCTTTCTTTATGAATAATGTTCTGGATATCCTCCCACAATTCTTCTGGTTTTTGGTCACTGGTGTTCAATGCATCAAATCTATTCTTTAGATGATCTCTAAATTCAGGAGGAATATATTCAAGATCACATTTTGGCTCTCCTGGACTTGTTTTAATTGTCTTTAACTTCAAGTTGAACTTGTGTATGAGCAGTTGATTGTTCCACAATCAGCTCCTGGCTGATTTTTGCTGAAGTTATTGAGCTTTTCCATCATGTCTTGCCACAGATGTAGTCAATCTGATTCCTGTTTGTTCTATCCGGTGAAGTCCACATGTAGAGCTGCTGTTTGTATTGTTGATAAAAGGTGTTTGCAATGAACAAGTCGTTGGTCTTGCAAAATTCTACCATGCGAGTTCCAGCATTATTTCTTTCACCAAGGCCAAATTTTCTGAATACCAATGATTCTTTCTGTTTCCAACTTTTGCATTTCAGTCACCAGTGATAATTAACACATCCTGATTGCAATTTCGGTCAATTTCAGACTGCAGAAGTTGATAAAAATCTTCAATTTCCTTATCTTCAGCTTTGATGGTTGGTGCATAAATTTGAATAATAGCAGTATTAATGGTCTTCCTTGTAGGTGTATGAATATTATCCTATCACTGACAGCATTGTATTTCAGGACAGATCTAGAAACATCCTTTGTGATGATAACTGTCACGCCATTCCTCTTTAATCTGTCATTCCTGGCATAGTAGATCTTATGGTTGTCTGATTCAAAATGTCAAAACCAATCCATTTCAGCTCACTAATGCCTAGGATATCAATCTTTATGCTTCCATTTCATTTTTGAGAATTTCCAATTTTCCTAAATTCATACTTTGTACATTCCTTGTTCTGATTATTCATGGATGTTTGCTGCTGTTTCTCCTCAATTTGAGTGGTGCCACATTAGCAAATGGAGGTCTCAAAAACTTTACTTTATCCATATGTGTAAAGCTGGTTTTACTCTGATAATGCAGCTCTTGCCCAGTCCTATTTTTAGAGCTTTCTAGCCTAAGTGACTCATGTTCCTCATCTGTATTGGACAATGATCCCGGGCTATTCATAAAGTTGTGCAGTAATGTATCATACAGTGTTTTTCTGCTCTTCATAAGGTTTTCCCTAGCCAATTCTTTGAAAAGTGGATGGCCTCATCCTTCTTCCTAGTCTGTCTCAGTCTTCAAGCCGGGCTGATACCTGTGCACCACATGCACCCCTCTGGGTTTGAAACACCAGTGGCACAGCCTCAAGACTCACAACATGTCACCACAGTAGGACAAGCTGACAGACATGTTTGTCTCCCTTAGTTGTTGGAAACCTCAGCTCCACTGAGGTGAGCTCCACTCACCCTTATCTGGATCCCTGAGGCTGACTCCTTGCTCTGATGTGGTCCCTTTGGCCTTTTCTGCCCTTTCCCTGCTTTTCCACCTTTCCACTTGTGGCCTGGTTTCCCTCTCCTCATCTCTGCGGCTGACTCCTTGCTCTTTCCTGGTCCCCTTGGTCTTTTCTCTCCTTTCCCCACTTTCGCACCTTGCCACTTTGGGGCGTGGCCTGTGTTCCCTCTTCTCACCTGGATCACTGTGGCTGGCTCTTCAATCTGTTCCAATCCCCTTTGCCTTTTCTGTCCTTTCCCTGCTTTCCCACCTTGCCCCTTATGGAGTGTGGCCTGGGTTTCTGCTTCTCACTTGGATCCCTGCAGCTGACTCCTCCACTTTGGTGAGTAGAAATTGGTATCTTCAAACCTTGCAAGCAGCCATCTAGATACAATAATGGGTCTCTCCTCATCCAGAGCAAAGAAGAATGTAGAATATCAAAGACACATGGAAACAATTAGTCAAAATGGTTGGCACACCATGCAATCATCAGCCTATTTGACTATGAGACCAGAAGAACTAGATGGTGTCCAGCTACCACTGTCAACCATTTGGAGGGGGATCTATGTAGGAGATCCTGAATAGAGTGGGAAAACAATGTGGAACAAAACTCAAAGTCATTTAAAAAAAAAATAAAAGTACCAGATTTGATGATCTGATAAAGACTGATGGAACCACTGAGACTATGGTGCCTAGCTGCCCTTCAGGTCTGGAATTGAACCCATTCCTGTGGCTTCCACTAAAGATAGGCATATGAGCTGAACACTTACATTAGGTAGATACACTCCTTGGAGAGTTCAAACTTGGGAGACTAGAAGGACTGCATATGCACAGGGAGACAGCTCCAGGGGAAGGAGTGCATAGGAGGGAAGTACATAAGTAAGAGGTAACTATAGGGAGGAAGTGGGAGGGGAGATGTTGTACTGTGTGAAATTGTAGTCAATGTCATACGACAAAGTATATGTGAGCTGCTGTACGGAAAGTGAATTTAGTCTGTAAATTTTCACCAAAATCACAATAAAAATTAAAAAAAAAAATTAAGATGAGAACCTATGCATTCAAGAAATTCAATAAACCCCTTCAGGATAGTCCTTAAAAGAAAATCACCAATACATATCATAATCAAACTTTCCAAGACCCTAAAAAAGAATCCAGAAAGCAGCACAGGAAAAATGAAAAGTTACCTACAGAGGGCAACCAAGAGAAACCATGCAGGCAAGTAGGCAATGGGAAGACATCTATGAAACCATGAAAGAAAAAAAAAAAAAAAAAGCCAACCAAGAATTATATACCCAGTAAAATTGTCCCTCAAATATTATGGCAAAATGAGGGCATTTCCATATAAACTGAAACTTAAAAATCAGAAAAAAAACTTTTCAAGAGATGCTAAATGGAGTCCTTAGGACAGAGAACCGGCAACAAGAGACAACAACCTGTGATTAACACTCATGACAACATAACCCATAAAATAACCCAGACATAGATGTATCTCTTGAAAAGTTGAAAACTTAAACAGAATTGAAAAAAGGAATACAACACAAGGGTTGGAGACTTTAATGCACCATTTTTAATAAAAGATATAACTAGAGAGAAACTAAACAAACAGAAGAACTAAACAATGCAATTAAACAACTTGACCTTATATACAGAGCACTTCACCTAAACACAGCACAATATAAATTCTTTCCAGGAGCACATGAAACATTCTCCAGAATAAATGATATATTATGTTGTAAAGTAAGCCTCAATAAATGTAAAACCACTTAAATACAGCAAAACATCTTCTCAGATCACAATGCTATAAAATTAGAAATCAAAATTAGGAATATTAAGGAAAAAATCAAACACATGGAAAATGAATAGATAACCAAACTATGGTAAATACACATAATGGAATACTATGCAACATTAAAGAACAAGGAAGAATGCATGAAACATCTCATTATGTGGATAAACTCGGAGGTCATTATGTTGACTGTAATAAGTCATCACATTAGGACAAATATTGTATGAGTTTGATATTCTAACAAGTCAAGGAAAAGTTTACACAGGGGGAAAAATGGTTATCAGGTATGGAATGAAAGGAGAGGGGAAATTGGTAGCTATGTAAGAGACATGTATTGATTTGGGTGAAGGGAAAGGTGCTATACCAAAAGTGGTGACTAGCACAATATCACTAAAGAAAAGGAAGACAAAGAGGAGTGCCCAAGAGGTACAGAAAACAAAGGTAAATACTATTGCACACACAATACTGCATTACCAGTAATATCAGACACTAATCCTCAGGTGGCTGTTTTGGTAGACAAGCAAGATGATCATGTAGCTATGAGTAGACAAATAGGAATATACCTGTGAAGGTTTGGAAGACTATATTTATACACATGTATTTGTATGTGCTATAAAAATGTCTATATCTACTCTAAAGAATGTAGAATCTTCAAAACATAGCATAATGTGGATGAACTTGGAGGACATTATGCTGAGTGAAATAAGTCAATCACAGAAGGACAAATATTGTATTAGTCCATTATTGTAAAAAGTCAAGGACAGGTTTCTATATGGAAGGAAATTTTCTTTGTTGGTTACCAGGGGTGGGAAGGGAGGGGATAGATAGGTAGAGGCAAGTATTGATTTGGGTGAAGAGAAGGGCAATGTACCCAATGTGTGATCAACACAGTGGCACTGAGGAAGAGGGAGACATAGAGAGGTACATGGGAGGTACATACAGCAAAAATGAACCATTTTGCACATAGAGTACTGTGTTGTCAGTGAATGCAAACATGGATATAGAGATAGGTGGACAGGCTGAACGATTAGGTATGTCTATGTAGTGGGGAGTGTGCCCAAGACCATGTATAGGGTTGGCAGACAGTATTTCTACAAGTGTATTAATCTGTTCTGTAAGAATTCCCAGGTATGTAGTAGAGCTGACAAAGGACAAGGTTGTAATCACTTCTTGGTCACAGCCAGCTAGCCAGAGGGTGCCAGTACTTGGACCTGTGGGCTCAGGACCATAGTCACAGGGGACATCAATTGGCATTACATATTACATAAAATCAGTGTTCCACAACTTACTTTGGTGAGTAGCAACTGGGATCTTAAAAGCTTGCAAGTAGCCATCTAGATGCAATGATGGGTCTCTTCTCATCCAGAGCAAAGAAGAATGAAGAAAACCAAAGATGCATGGAAACAATTAGTCCAAACAACTGGTATACCATGCAATCCTCAGCCTATATGACTATGAAACCAGAAGAACTAGATGGTGCCTGGCTATGACTGTCAACCACTTGGAGGGGGATCTATATAGGCGATCCTGGATAGAGAGGGAGAACAATGTGGAGCAAAACTCAAAATTATTAATAAATAAATAAATAAATAAAGAGGACCAGGTTTCCTGGTCTGATAGATCCTGATGGAACCACTGAGACTATGACCCCTAGCTGCCCTTCAGGTCTGGAATCGAACACATTTCTGTGATTTCCAGCCAAACAAAAGGGAGGCATATGAGTTAAACATTTACACTAGGTAGTTACACTCCTTGGAGAGACTAATCAAGGGAGAATAGAAGGGTTGTGTATGCACAGAGAGACAGCTCAGGGGGAAGGAGTGCATAGAGAGAAGGACACAGGCAAGAGGTAACTATGGGGAAGAAGTGGGAGCAGAACTGTTGCATCGTGGTAAATTATAGTTAATGTCATGAGACAAAGTGTATGTGAACTGTTGGATGGAAAGTGAATTTGCTCTGTAAACTTTCACGCAAATCATAATAAAAAGAAAAAAAAGGTGCCTATACACACACACACACACACACACACATAAAATAGAGCTAACAGGGGCAAAGTTGTGATTATTACTTAGTTTACTTAGTCATAACCAAACACCTTGAGGGAGTAAGTCCCTGGGCTTGTGGGCTATGGACTATGGTCACAGTGGACATTAAGCTCCATTGGCATAACATAGTAGACAAAAACATTGTTCTACATCTCATTTTGTTGTGTAGTGACTGGGATCTTAAAAGTTTGTTAAGCATCCATCTAAGATGTTAACTATTAGCCACTCATAGTCTGGAGCAAAGAAGAGTGATAAAATCAAAGATGCGTGGAAACAATTAGTCCAAGGGACTAATGGACTATGGGAATATTGGCCTACACTACCCTGAGACTGGAAGAACTAGATGGTGCCTGGCTACCACTGCCAACCATTTGGAAAGGTGTCAAAATTAGAGATCTTGGATAAAGTGGGAGAAAAAGTGTGGAACAATACTCAAAATAATAAAAAAGACCAGCCTTACTTCTCTGATGTTGTTGTTGTTCCTATGTGTCGTCGAATCTGACCCGACTCATAGCAACCCCTCCTTGGGTTTCCAAGACAATATCACTACGGAAGTAGATTGTCCCATCTTCCTTCCGAGGAGTAGAGACTGGTGAAACCCCTGAGACTATGGCTCCTAGTCACCCTTTAAGGCTTGAATTTAACTCACCCCCGTGGCTTAACCTTCAGCCAAAAAATAGATATGTTAACAAGGTGAACAATTACACTGTGAAGGAGCACCCCCTAGAACAATCAACCATGGGAGATCAGAGGAGCAGCATTTGCACAGGGAGAAAGCTCAAAAAGCAAGAAGACATGGGAAGGGCACAGGGAAAAGCACCTGTAAGGAGGAAGTGAAAGGAGAGCTGTTACATTACGGGAATTTAAATTTATGTCTTGGAAAAAACGTGTATGCATTGTTGAATGGAAATGAATTTGTTATGTAAACTTTCACCTAAATTACAATAAAAAGTTTAAAAACAAACAAAAAAAAAAACAATGTGTCATGAGCTTATAGTGATATAAATAAATGGCTGTATAAATAAATAAATGGGAGAAAAGTGACAAATCTCCCGTTCAGAAGAATCCTAAATTATTTATGTAGATTGTTCACCAGTAAGGAGGTGTAACCTAGCTCCCCACTCTATAAGTGTGTTTTACAAAATGCTTTTCTTTCAAAGAATACAATATGGAAATAAGGAAAAAGAATAAATTTATAGTAGACAAACTTGGAAAACACTTTATCAACCTAGTGATCAAGGTGACCAATAGCAGTGATAAGTCATGTTGATAGTATATAGCTTGGATTTGATTAGGTAAGATTGGCAATCTACTTATGTTCTTTTCCTCTTCAAAACCCATTAAAAAAAAAAAAAAAAAACCAATCCCACTGCCATTGAGTTGATTCTGACTCATAGTGATCCTAATTGGGCTTCCAAGGCTGTAAATCTTTGTGGAAGTACATTGCGTCCTGCAGAGCAGCTTGTGGTTTTGAGCCACTGACCTTCAGGCTAGCAACCAAATGCCTTGCTCGCTTCACCACCAGAGCTCCTTTCAAAACCCATAACCTTAGTCTATTCTTGAGAAAATCATCATACAGACATTTTACAAAGTATGTGACCAGCACTACTCAAAACTGCAAATATTTGAAGAAAATTATCAAAGTGAAGAGGAAAATAAGGTGACATGACAACTAGTTGTAACCCGGTGCACTGAGTAGAATTTTGGAACAGAAAAAAGGGAATTAGGTAAAAATTAAGGATATCTAAATAAAGCATGGACTGTAATTAGTGATGATGTATCAATAGTGGCTCATCAATTATGACATTTGTAGCATACATGTATGATATTAAAAATGAAGGAAACTAATGATAGGGTAGATATGAATTCTCATTTTCATTTATTTGTTTTTTGTAACTATTTATTGTGATTTGGATGCACTTTACAAACCAGATTCATTTTACATTGAGCAATTCATACACATTTTGTTCCAGTGACACTGATTACAATCCCACAATGTAACAGTTTTCCTCCTACCTCCTCCCAGTGCTTCCCCTTTCTCTGTCTGTGTCCTTCTTACCTGTGCATTCCTGTCCGCCTAGCTTCCTCCTATGCATATGCTGCCTTTCTGATCTCCATTCACTCTTCTTTGGTTTAGATGAGGAGAGACAGTTTGTTGCATCTTAGATGGCTGCTCACAAGCTTTTAAGACCTGAGTCACTACTTAGCAAAGCATCATGTAGAATTAAGTTTTTGTGTACTATATTGTGTAATTGAGGTTGATGTTCCCTTTGACCATGATCCTGAACCTGCAGTCCCAAGGATTACTTCAAAGTGGTTGGTTGTGGCTAAGAAGTTATCCTAATTTTGTCCCTTGTTATCACCATAATGTATATGGGAATTTTTATAGCACTTACAAATATGTATGTAGTAATATCATCTATCAAATACATATATGGTCATGAATATATTCCTGTTTCCCTACCCATACCTGATCTTCTTGTCTGCCTACCTATGTATGTGTCCACATGTAGATGAGTGCTTATTAGTGATAATGCAGTGGGTTTTTTTTTTTTTATCTAGTATAGTACTGTTGCTGTTGTTAGATGCCGTTGAGTTGCTTCTGACTTAGCGACCCCATGCAGAGCAGAATGAAACACAGCCCAATCCCACACCAGCTCCATGATCCTTGCTATACTTGAGCCCATTGCTTCAGCCACCATGTCAAACCATCTTATCAAAGGCCTTCCCCTCTTTCATCGACCCTCCACCTTACCAAACATGATATCCTTCTCCAGGGAATGGTGCCTTCTGACAACATGCCCAAAGTAGGTGAGACAAAGTCTGGTCATCCTCTCTTCCAAGGAGCATCTTGGCTGCACTTCTTCCAGGACAGATATGTTAGCTCTTTTGGCAGTCCATGGTACCTTCATCATTCTTTGCCAACACCACAACTCAACATCATCAACTCTTCTTCGGTCTTCCTTATTCATTGTCCAGCTCTCACATGCATACGAGGTGATTGGAAATATCATGGCCTGTGTCAGGTGCACCTTAGTCATCAAGGAGACATCCTTGCTCCTCAGCACTTGAAGGAGTTCCTTCACAGCTGACCTACACAGTGCTACACATCATCTAATGTTCTGACTGGTGCTTCCATTGGCCTCAATTGTAAAACCAAGAAACGTTAATTCTTTGACAACCTCAATATTTTCTCCATTTATTGTAATGCTGCTTATTGGTCTAGTTGTGAGGATTTTTGTCTTCTTTATATTGAGATGTAATCCATACTTCATACTGTGTTCCTCAATCTTCATCAACAAGTGCCTCAAGTCATCCTTGCTTTCAGCAAGCAAAGTTGTACCATCAGCATATCTCAGATTGTTAATGATTCTTCCTCCAAATCCTGATGCCACATTTTTCTTCATATAGTCCAGTTTCTCAGATTATTTGCTCAGAATATAGATTGAATAAGTATGAGGAAAGGATACAACCCTGATGCACTCCCTTCCTGATTTTAAACCATGCAGTGCCCCCTTGATCCGTTCGAATGACAGCCTCCTGGTCAAGGTACAGGTTTCTCATGAGTACAAGCAAGTGTTCGGGAATTCCCATTTTCCTCAATGTTATCCATAATTTTTCAGGATCCACACAATCAAATGCCTTTGCATAAACAATAAAGCACAAGTAAACATCTTTCTGGTATTCTTTGTCTTGAGCCAAGATCCATCTGACAGCAGCTATGATATCCCTTGTTCCACATCCTCTTCTGAATTCAGCTAGCACCTCTGGAGGCTCTCTGTCAATATACTGCTGCAACCCTTTTGGAATTATCTTCAGTAAGATCTTACTTGCGTGTGATATTAATGATATTGTTCGATAATTTCCACATTCTGTGGGATCACCTTTCTTTGGAATGGGTACAAATATGGATCTCTTCCAGTCAGTTGGCCAGGTAGCTGTCTTCCAAATCTCTTGGCATTACCAAGTGAGTGCCTCCAGTGAGGCATCTGTTTGTTCAAATATCTCAATGGGATTCTGTCAATTCCCAGAGCCTTGTTCTTTACCAATTCCTTCATTGCAGCTTCGACTTCCTCCTTCAATACCATTGGTTCTAGATCATATGCCACCTCCTGAAATGGATGAAGATTGACCATTTCTTTTTGGTACAGTGACTCTTTGTATTCCTTCCATCTTCTTTTGATGTTCCCTGCATCATTCAATGTTTTGCCCTTAAAATCTGCCAATACTGCAACTCAAGGCTTAAATTTTTTCCTCAATTCTTTCAGTTTGAGAAATGCCAAGTGTGTTCTTCCCTTTTGGTTTTCTAACTGCAGGTCTTTGCACATTTCATTATAGTAATTGGCTTTGTCTTCTTGAGCTGCTCTTTGAAATCTTTGGTTAATTTTTTTTTTATCTTGTCATTTCTTCCATTTGCTTTAGCTACTCTCCACTTAAAGCTGAGTTTCAGAAGACATTTTAGTCTTCTCTTCTTTTGTTGTCTTTTAGTGACCTCTTGCTTTCATCATGAATGATGCTCTCGATGTCATCCCACAATTCATCTGGTTTCCATTCACTCATGTTCAATGCATCAAATCTATTGTTCAGATGGTCTCTAAATTCAGTAGGGATATATTCTAGATCATATTTTGGCTCTCATGGCCTTGTTTTAATTGTCTGTAACTTCAAGTTGACTTGCATATGAGCAGTTGATGGTCTGTTCCACAATCAGCTCCTGGCCTGGTTTTGGCTGGAGATATTGAGCTTTTCCATCACCTCTTGCCACAGATGTAGTCAATCTGATTCCTGTGTGTTCCATCTTGTGAAGTGCATGTGTAGAGCTGCCATTTATGTTGTTGAAAAAAAGGTGTTTGCAATGAACAAGTCATTGGTGTTGCAAAATTCTACCATGCGAGTTCCAGCATTATTTCTGTCACCAAGTCCAAATTTTTCAACTACCGGTGATTCTTCTTTGTTTCCAACTTTAATTATCACCAGTGATAATTAACACATCCAGATTGCAAGTTCGGTCAATTTCAGATTGCAGAAAATGATAAAATCTTCAATTTACTCATCTTTAGCTTTGGTGGTTGGTGACCAAATTTGAATAATAGTCATATTAATGGGTCTTCCTTGTAGGTGCATGGATGTTATCCGATCACTGATAGTACTGTACTTCAGAAGAAATGTTGAAACATCCTTTGTGATGATGAATGCCATGTCATTCCTCTTTAAACTGTCATTCCCGGCATAGTAGATCATATGGTTGTCTGATTCAGAGTGGTCAATACCAGTCCATTTCAGCTCACTAATGCCTAGGATATCAATCTTTTTCCATTTCATTTTTGACAACTTCCAATTTTCCTAGATTCATACTTCATACATTCCTTGTTCCGAATATTAATGGATATTAGCTGCTGTTTTCCCTCAATTTGAGTGGTGCCACGTCAGCAAATGGAGGCCTCACAAGCTTTACTTCATCCATATGAGTAAGGCTGATTTTACTCTGATAATGCAGCTCTTGCCCAGTCCTACTTTCAGAGCTTTTTAAGCTAAGTGATTCTTCTGGTTACCTAGTGCTGCTCTGACAAGAAATTACCACAAATGGGATGACCTTAACAAACAGGAGTTCATTTTTATAATTTGCAGACTTTAAGTCCAAGTCCAAAGTGCCAGGCCCTAGGGGCTGGGTGAAAGCCCTTCAACATTGGGGTCCAGCTCTGCCTCCTGCTCCCGGCCCACTGGAGCTAGAGGCACTTCTTCACTCAGACAGCTGCTGGCTTGTGAGGCTGAGAACCCCCCAAGGTTGACAAATAAAAGGGCACAGTCCTTATGTTACCAAACCACATGGCAGGCCATTAACTTAAGTCCATTGTAAGTCCCATGGTTGGCAGACCATAGCAGGCTGCTGAGCAAAAGCATGGCTACATGCAGGGTCCAAGCATGCCGAATACTAGAGACCATTCCCAAAGGCTTCTCCTTATATACAAGAAGCAGACCACATACCCAAAAGCAGCTACCCAGCTGCTCATGTTAGATCCCACCATGTAACTGTTTGCCAGTCTCCTCATGGGGATTAACTACCACCAGCTGCCCAACCACTCAACCAAGCCAAGCCAAGTTAACACACAAACCAAACTACCACAATTCTACCTCTTGTCAACTTGACATCTGTACAAATCTTCATTGGGTGGCATCTGTACAGATCTCCTCACTGGGTGGTTCCAGTCCCTTAGTTCCTCTAAGTGGTGACCTCACCCCCTTGGCCTGGTGGGCCCCATTCCCTCTTGGGCATGGCAGCCCCGCCCCCTCACTCTTGGGCAGCGGCTATGGCTCAATTCCACTGGCTCACGTGAATAAACAGCCCCACACTTCAGAACCGAGTTGGTGAAGTTCTGGCTCTTTGAAACCTAGGGGGCTGTGATCGTTCCACCCCCAAAGGCCACGGTCCTACCCTTTCAGGCTGAAGCAGCTCTGCTTCCATTTCCTTGGTCTCTCTGCTTCTGACAATTAATGCCCAAGGCAACCCACTCTACAGGAAATCTCCCTGCCTTAAAAACACTCAGCTTTCTTGCTCTGTGGGCCGGCCAAAACTGTTACTCCATTTTATGCCAGTCTTCTCTACAGATTAATGCCCGAAGGCAACCCACTCCACCAAGAAGCCGTCTACCCAATGGCATCCAGCTTTCTCCTCTGGTGCTGGTAAGGCTGTCACTGTTTCATGCTGGTTCTCTGGGCTCTGCTTCTGCCATCTTTCATGCTGGTCTCTTGCCATCTGTCCTGCCATATGCCAGGGTCTCTCTGCCAGGGTCTCTGGTCAAGGACACACTCCCCTCCTTTTTCCACATTTTAGGTATCTGTCAGAGCAGCACCCCACTCTCTTGGTACCAAAGTCAGTTCTGGTTACCTAGTGCTGCTCTGACAAGAATATACCACAAATGGAAAGGCCTTAACAAACAGGAGTGTATTCTTACAATTTGCAGGCTTTTAGTCCAAGTTCAAAGTGCCAGGCTCTAGGGGCTGGGTGAAAGTCCCTCAACCTTGGCATCCAGCTCTGCCTCCTACTCCCGGCTCACTGGTGCTAGAGGCATTTCTTCACTTAGACAGCTGCTGGCTGCTGAGGCTGAGAAGCCCCAAGGTTGACAAGTAAAAGGGCACAGTCCTGATATTACCAAACCACACGGCAGGCTATTAACTTAAGTCCACTGTAAGTCCCAAGATTGACAGAGCATAGCAGGCTGCTGAGAAATGACACAGCTACATTCAGGGTCCAAGCATGCCAAAGGCTAGAGACTATTTCCCAAAGCTGCTGCTTAAATACAGGAAGCAGACCACATTCCCTAAGGCAGCTACTCAGCTGCTCACAGTAGATTCCACCATGGAGTTGATTACCAGTCTCATCACGGGGAATACTATATCCAGCTGCCCAGACACTCAACCAGGCCAGGCCAAGTTGACACAAAAACATAACCACCACAGTGACTCATCTTCTTCCTCTGTATTGGACAATGTTTCTGGACTATTCATAAAGTTGCACAATAATGTATCAGATAGTGTTTCTCTGTTATTCATAAGGTTTTCCCTGGCCAATTCCTTGAGAAGTGGATGGCCTCCTCCTTCCTAGTTTGTTTCAGTCTGCAAGCTGGGCTGATACCCATGCAACAGGTGCACCTCACTGGGTTGGAAACACCAGTGACACAACCTCAAGACTCACAGCAACACGTCACCACAGTAAGACAAACCGACAGACAAGTTTGTCTCCCTTAGCTGTTGGAAAGCCCTCCAACCACCCTTACCTAAATCCCTGCGGCTAACTCCTTGATCTGTTCCAGTCCCCTTTGCTTTTTCTGTCCTCTCCCTGCTTTCCACCTCGCTCCTTGTGGGGCATGGCCTGGGTTCCTTCTCTTCACCTGGGTCCCTGCGGCTGACTCCTCAATTTGTTCCGGTCCCCTTTGCCTTTTTTTGTCCTCTCCCTGCTTCCTGCCTTGCTGCCTGTTCTTAGGTCCCTGGAATCCAAATTAGAATGCTAGCACTTTAAAATCTAAAATCGTTGCCACTTTTAAATAGTCAAAATGGCTGCGGTCTCGGTCATTTTAAATATCCAAAATGGCCACTGCTTGTAAACATTCAAAATAGCTGTGCACTCAGTCCCTAATGTAGTATATACCTTTGTTATCTGTTCCTCTTGTGCACTTCTCTGTGTCTTCCTTTTCCTTAGTGATATTTTACTGGTCATACACTTTTGTTATATTCCCTTTCCCTTCATCCAAATCAACACACATCTCTTTTTTAAGAAGATGCTTTATTGAAATAAAATTTGTGTACAGTGAAAAACACAAAACTAAAGTGACATGGGTAAATGAATTTTTTTGAAGTGTTCCCTCCTTTCCCCTCCCATCCCTGATAACCAACAAAGAAAGTTTCCTTCCATATATAAACCTTTCCTTAACTTTTTACAATAATGAACTAATACTATATTTGTCCTTCTGTGATTGACTGATTTCACTCAACCTAATGTTCTCCAAATTCATCTACATCGTGTGTTATTTTGCAGATTCTATGTTATTCTTTAGGGTTGCATAGTATTCCGTTGTGTATGTACCATAGTTTGGTTATCCATTCTTGTGTTGATGAGCACCTAGGTTGTTTGTATCTTTTGGCTATTGTAAATGGTGCTACAATGAACATGGGTATGCATACATCTGTTCTTATCCTGGCTCTCACTTCTTTAGGATATATACTAGCCATGGAATGGGCTGGGTCAAATGGTATTCTAATTTCAACTTTTTAGGGAATCACCATAGTGCTTTCCACAGTGGTTGCATCCTGTTATAGTCCCACTAGTAGTATATGAGAGTATGAATATCTTTGCTTCCATGCCAGTACTTGTTATTTTCTGTCTTGTTGAACTTTGCTACTAGTGCTGGGGCAAGATGGTATCTCATTGTTATTTTGATTTACATCTCTCTAATGGCAATGATTGTGAGCATTTCTTCACATGTTTGTTGGCCTCCTGCATATCCTCTTTGGTGAAGTGTCTATTCATGTCTTCTGCCCATTTTCTTAATTAGATTGTTAATCTTTTTTATTGTTGAGCTGTTGGAGTTTTCTATAAATTGTAGAGATAAGTCCCTTGTCAGATATTTCATTGCCAATTTTTTTTTCTTCCCAATCTGAAGGTTTTCTTTTGACTCTTTTGGAGAAGTCTTTGGAAGCACATAAAAATTTAATTTTGAAAAGGTCTCATTCATTTAGTTTCTCTTCGGCTGTGCATTTTGGGTTATACTTGACGGTCTATTTATGCCATAAATTGTTGTTGTTGTTGTTTGCCGTCGAGTTGGCCCCGACTCATAGCGACCCCTTCTTGGGTTTCCGAGGCAGTATCACTACGGAAATAGGATTGCCCAACCTTCCTTCCGAGGAGTGGCTGGTGGGTTTGAACCGCCAGCCTTCTGGTTAGCAGTCAAGTGCCTTAGGCACTGTGCTACCAGAGCTCCCATGCCATAAATTAGGGCCCCTGAAACTCTGGTAGTGTTGGAAGGAAGGTTGGGCAATCTAATTCCATAGTGTTACCACCTTGGAAACCCAAGGAGGGGTCGCTATGAGTTAGGTCCGGCTCAATGGCACATAACAACAACAACAAGAAGTTTGCCCTTATTTTTTCCTTGATGAACTTTATAGTTTTAGATTTCACATTTAAGTCTTTGATCTATCTGCAGTTAGTTTTTTGTATGATGTGAGGTACAGATCTTGTTTCATTTTTTCTGCAAGTGAATATCCAGTTTTGCCAGCACATATTGTTAAAGAGACCATCTTTTCCCCATTTAATAGATTTCAGGCCTTTGCCAAAGAGCAGCTGACCATAGGTCGATAGATCTATTTCTGGGTTCTCAATTCTATTCCACTGGTCTATGTGTCTGTTGTTGTACCAGTACTAAGCTGTTTGGAGTACTGTGGATGTATAGCAGGTTTTGAGATCTAGCAGTGTGAGACCTCCTACTTTGTTCTCTTCTTCAATAGTGCTTTGCTTATTCAAGATCTCTTTCCTTTCCATATAAAATTAGTGATTGGTTTTTCCAATCAGAATGCTGATGGGATTTGGATTGGGATTGTATTGAATGTATATATTGCTTTGGGTAAAAATGACATTTCACAATGTTCAGTCTTCCTATCTATGAGCAAGTTATGTTCTTCCATTATATAGATCTCTTATGGTTTCTTGGAGTAGTGACTTGTAGTTTTCTTTGTACAGGTCTTTTGTGTCCTTAGTCAGATTTATTACCAAGTATTTTTTATGTATTTATGGTAGGTATTGCAAAGGATATTGATTTTTTTTTTTTTTCCCAGCAATCTCTTTGCTGGTGTAGAGGAATCCAACTGATTTTTGGATGTTGATTTTGTATCCCACCACTATGCTAAATTTCTCAATTAGTTCCATTATTTTTTTTTCAGAGACTTTTTTGTTTTTGGTTTCTTTGATTTTCTACATATAAGATCATATCATCAGCAAATAAGGAGAGTTTGAATTCTTCCTTACTAACTTGGATGCCTTTGATTTCCTTTTCTTGTCTTATTGCCCTAGCTAGGACTTCCAATACAATGTTGAATAAAAGAGTGATAGAGGTCTTCCTTGTCTGGTTCCTGTTCACAAGGGGAATGGTTTCAGTCTCTGTCCATTGAGAATAATGCTGGCTGCTGGTTTAGTATAAATGACCTTTATTATGTTGAGGAATGTCACTTCTATTCCAATTTTCTGAGAATTTTTATCAGGAAAAAGTGTTAGATTTTATCAAATGCCTTTTCTGCATGGATTGATATGATCATGTGGTTCTTTTCCTTTGTTTTATTTATGTGATGGATGATATTGATCATTTTTTCTAATGTTGAACCATCCTTGTATACTTGGTATGAACCCCACTTGATCATAATGTGTATATATATATATATATATATATTTTTTTTTTTTTTGATATGTTGTTGGCATTTATTAGCTAGTATTTTTTTTTTAAGAATTTGCATCTATATTCATGAGAGGCATTGGTCTACAGTTTTCCTTTTTAATGATGTCTTTGCCTGGTTTTGGTATGAAGTTTATGCTTGGTTTCTAAAATAAATTTGGGAGGATTCTGTCCTGTTCTTTGTTTTGGAATAGCTTGAATAGGATTGGTGTCAGTTCTTCTCTGAAAGTTCAGTAGAATTTTCCAATGAAACCATATGGGCCAGGGCTTTTTGTTGTTATTGTTGTTGGTAATGTTTTTATGACCTGTTCAGTTTCTTCTTTTGTTATAGATCTGTTCAAATTTTCCACCTCAGCCTCTCTATGTATGTATGCATGTTTCTAGAAATCTGCACATTTCTTCTAGATTTTTGAATTTGTTGTATAGTTTCTCATAGTATTCTGATATCATCCTTTGAGTTTCTGTTGGTTATGCTTTGGTGGTACCCAATTCATTTCTTATTTGTATTATTTTTATTTTATCCTTCTTTTCCTTTGTTAAATCTGTCAGTAGTTTGTCAATTTTATTAATCTTTTCAAAGAACCAACTTCTAGTCTTGATTCTTTCTATTTTTGGTTTCATTTATTTATGCTTGAATCTTTATTATTTCTTTTCTTCTTTTGCTTTTTTTCTAATTGTTGGAGATGTTGGGTTAAGGTTTTGATTTGGCTTTTTCTTATTTTTTGATGTGTGCATTTATTGTTATGAATTGGCCTCTGATCACTGCTTTTGCTGTGTCCCAAAGATTTTGGTATGTTGTCAACACATATCTCTTAAATACTCAGCAATTTTCCCTCTCATCTTCTCCCATTCCTGGAAACAAAGAAAAAAATTCTTTACTGTGTAAACCTTCCCTTGACTTTTTATAATAATGGAATCATACAGTATTTGTCCTTCTATGATTTACTTATTGCACTAAGCATAATGTTGTCCTAGTTTATACATATTATGAGGTATTTCACACATTCTTCATTATTCTTTAATGTTGCATATTATTTCATTGTGTGTATTTACCATAGTTTGGTTATCCATTCATCTGTTGATGGGCACTTACTTTGTTGCCATCTCTTTTCTATTGTCAATAGTGCTGCAATGAATATTGTCGTGCATATATCTATTTGTGTTCTGGATCTCACCTCTTTAGGATATATTTCTGGTAATGGGATTGCTGGATCAAATGATATTTCTGTTTTCCACTTTTTAGGGAATTGCCATACCATTTTCCACAGTTTTACTATTTTACAGTTCCACCAGCAGTGAGAGTTTCAGGAGAGTTTCAATCTCTCAGTATCTTCACCAGCATTTTTTTTTTTTTTCCTGCATTATTAAACTTTGATATTCTTGCTGGGGTGAGATGATATCTCATTTGGTTTGCATCTTTGAAATGGATAATGAAGGAGCTCTGGTGATACAGTAAGTAAGGGATTTGACTGTTAAGCAGAAGTTTAGCAGTTCAAACACACAGACTACTCCATGGGAGGAAGATGAGGCAAATATATTCTGTAAATATTTACAGCCATGGAAGCCATATGGGATAGCCATGAGTCAGAATCATCTCAATGGCAGTGGGTTCTAATGGCTAATGATCACAAGCATTTCTTCATGTGTGTGTCAGCTGCCTGAACATCTAAATTGGTGAATTTTCTGTCCATGTCCTTTACCCACTTTTGGATTATGTGCTATTTTGATGTTGAGGTGTTAAAATTTTCTCTAAATTTTAAAGATAAGTCCCTTGTCAAATATGTCACTGCCAAATATTTTTCCTAATCAGCATGTCCTCTATTTACTCTTTTGGAGAAATCTTTTAATGTGCATAATAATTTAATTTTTAGAAGGTCCCAGTTATCTGTTATTCTTCTGCTTTTGTGCATTTTGGTTTATGCTAGATAGTCTATATATGCCACAAATTAGGGCCCTTATGTTTGCCCATAAATATTGAAAGATGCAGGAAGCATCAAAAGAAGATGGAAAGAATACACAGAGTCACTGTATTAAAAACAACTGGTCAATGTCCAACTATTTCAGGATAGCATATGATCAAGAACCAATGCAATGGTCAGTCCAAGCTGCACTGAAAGAATTGGTGAAAAACAGTGGTCCAAGAACTGACAGAATACCCATTGAGATGTTTCAACAAATAGATGAAGTGCTAGAGTCAGTTACTCGTTTATGTTAAGAAATTTGGAAGACAGCTAGCTACCTGGCCAACTGACTGGAAGAGATTGATATTCATGACCATTCCAAAGAAAGGTGGTCAAACAGAATGTGGGTATTATCAAACAATATCAATAATATCACACACAAGCAAAACCTCACTGAAGATAATTCAAAACAGCAGCAGTATGTTGTTATGTTAGGTGCCATCCAGTTGGCTCTGACTCATAGTGACCCGATGTACAACAGAATGAAACATTGCCTGGTCATGGGCCATCCTCACAATCCTTGCTATACCTGAGCCCATCTTTACAGCCACTGTGTCCATACATCTTGTTGAGGGTCTTTCCCTTTTCATTGACCCTCAGTTTTACCAAGCATGATATCATTCCCCAGGGACTGGTCCCTTCTGACAACATGGCCAAAGTAGGTGAGAGGAAGTCAGCCATTCTTGCTTCCAAAGAACATTCCAACTGCTCCTCTCCAAGGACAGATTTGTCTGTTCTTTTGGCAGTCCATGAAATTTTCAGTATTATTTCCCAACACTATAATTTAAAGGCATCAACTTTTTTTCAGTCTTCTTTATTAATTGTACATGCATACAATTTGATTGAAAAATACTATGACTTGGTTAGGTGTATTTTAGTCCTCAAAGTGACATCTTTGCTACTTATCACTTTAGAGAGGTCTTTTGCAGCAGATTTGCCCAAGTCATCTTCACTTTCAGAAAGCGAGGTTGTGTCATCTACATGTCACAAATTGTTAGTGTTTCTTCCAAACCTAATTCTGTGTTCTTCATATAGTCCAGCTTCCTATATTATTTGCTCGGCATACAGATTGAATAAGTATGGTGGAAGGATACAACCCCGATGTGCAGCTTTCCTCATTAAACCATGCAGTATTCCCTTATTTTGTTCAAATGACAGCTTCTTGATCTATGTACAGTTTCCTCATGACAACAATTAAGTGTCCTGGAATTCCCATTCTTTTCAATCTTATCCATAATTTGTTATGATCCACACAGTTCAATGCCTTTGCATACTTAGTAAACACAGATGGACATCTTTCTTGTATTCTTTGCTTTCAGCTAAGATCCATTTGACATCAGCAATGATATTCCTTCTTCTATGTCTTCTTCTGCATCCAGATTGCATTTCTGGAATTCCCTGTCAATATACTGCTGCACCACCACTCATCTGTCAGTTTGTCACACTGTGGTGGCTTCCATGAGATTTCATTTTACTTGGGTCCACAATCAACGTTCATGAAAACAGCAATCAAGAAAACAGACTTGAAGCACTTACTGATGAAGGTCAAAGACTACAGTTGTCAGTACGGATAGCATCTTAATGTAAAGAAAACATAAGTCCTCACAACTGGATTAGTAAACAACATCATGACAAAAGGAGAAAAGGTTGAAGTTGTCAGAGATTTAATTTTACTTGAATCCACATTCAACACCCATGGAAGCAGCAGTCAGGAAATCAGACATTGTATTGCACTGAGAAAAAACTGTTTTCTATACATCAAAAAAACCTGTTTACAGTGTTTAGAAGCAAAGATGTTACTTTGAAGACTAAAATGCACCTGTCCTAAACTGTGATATTTTCAATCACTTCATATGCATGTGAAAACTGAACAATGAATAAGGGAGACCTAAGAAGAATTGATATAATTGAACTGTGGTGTTGGCGAGGGACACTGAAAATACTATAGACTGCCAGAAGAATGAACAGATCTGTCCTTGAAGAAGTTCAACTGGAATGCTCCTTGGAAGCAAGAATGGCCAGACTTTGTCTCACCTTCTTTGATCATGATGTCAGAAGGTACAATTCTGTAGAGAAGGATATATTTAGTGTAGTAGAAGATCAGAGAAGAAAGCTAAGACCCTCAATGAGATGGATTGACACAGTGGCATCAATGATGGGCTCAAGCATAGCAAGGATTGTGAGAATGCCACAAGACCTGGCAGTGTTTCATTCTGTTGTACATAGGGTCACTATGAGTCAGAACCAACTTGATGGCACCTAACAACAATAACATGTTAGCCCCTGTTTTATCATTGATGAACTAAATAGTTGTTTTAGGTTTCACATTTAAGTTTTTGATCCATCTTGAGTTTGTTTTTGTGTATGGTGTGAGGTATGGGGATTGTTTCGTTTTCTGTAAATTGATATCCAACTTGCCAGCATTGTTTGTTAAGGAGACTATCTCTTCCCCATTTAATAGGTTTTGTCACTTTGTTGAAGATCAGCTGTACATAGTGGAATGGTTTTATTTTTGGATTCTCATTTCTGTTTCACTGGTCTATGTGTCTATCATTGTAGCAATACCACTCTTTTGACAACTATGGCTGTGTAGTAGGTTTTGAGATAGGGGAGTGTGTTACCTCATACTTTGTTTTTCTTCTTCAAAAGTGCTTTTCTTATCTGAGCTCTTTGTATTCCATGTACAGTTAGTGATAGTTTTTTCCATGTCCTGAAAGAATGATGATGTAATCTGGATCAGGATTGCATGAAATCTGTAGATTTCCTTGGAAGTATTGACATTTTTCAAATTATTCATCTTCCTATCCATGAGCATGGCATGCTCTTCTATTTATGTAGGGTCTTGAAGTAGTGTTTTGTAATTTTCTATGTATAGGTCTCCTGAGTCCTTAGGAAGATTTATTCCTAAATATTTTATCTTTTTGGTAGCTATTAGACATGGTATTGGTTTCATTATTTCCTTTTCAGAGGTCTTTTTGTTGAAGTGTAGGGATCCATCTGGCTTCTGTATTACTTTTGTATCCAGCCACATTGCTGAATCTTTCAATTAGTCCTAACAGTTTTCTTGCTGAGACTTTTGGATTTCTACGTACAGGATTATGTCATCTGCAAATGGAGATAGTTTTACTTCTTTGCCAATTTGGATGTCTTTTATTTCACTTTCTTGTCTTATTACCCTGGCTAGGACTTCCAATACAATATTGAATTGTTATGTGCCTTCGAGTCAAACCCGGCTCATAGCGACTCCTTCTTGGGTTTCTGAGGCAGTATCACTACGGAAGTAGGATTGCCCAACCTTCCTTCTGAGGAGTGGCTGGTGGGTTTGAACCACCAGCCGTCTGGTTAGCAGGCAAGTGTCTTAGCCACTATGCTACCAAAGATCCCACAATATTGAATAGGAGCAATGAAAGATGACATCCTTGTCTGGTTCCCATTCGGAAAGGCAATTCTTTGAGTCTTTCTCCATTGAGAATAATGTTGGTTGTTGATTTTGCATATATACCTTTTATTATGATGATATTTCCCCTTGTATTCCTATTTTTTCTGAGAGTTTTTTTTTTTTTTTTTTTTTACATCAGGAGTGTATGCTAGATTTTATCAAATAACATGTTTTATTGATTGATATGATCATGTGGTTCTTTTCCTTTCTTTTATTCATGTGATGGATTACCTTGATTGATTTTCTAATGTTAAACAATCCTTGCATACCTGCTATGAATCCCACTTGGTCATGGTGTATTACTTTTTGATATAGTGTTGGATTCTGTTGGCAAGGTTTTTGTTGAAGATTTTTGATTGGTCTGTTGTTTCCTTTTTTGTGGTGTCTTTACCTGATTTTAGTATCAATGTTAGGCTTGTTTCATAGAATGAATTTGGGAATATTGCATCCTATCTTGTGTTCTGGAATATTTTGAGTAGGATAGGTGTCAAACTCTTCTCTGAATATTAGATAGGATTCTCCAGTGAAGCCATCTGGGCAGGATTTTTTGTTATGCAGAGTGTTTTCTATGACCTGCTCAATTTTTGTTATGAATCTGTTCAAGTTTTCTACCTCAGTCTGTGTTGGTTTATGTAAGTATTGTGTTTCAAGAAATTTGTCCATCTCTTCCAAGCTTTCGAGTTTGTTGGAGTACAGTTTTTGATAGCATTCTGTTATCATCTTTTTTATTTGGGTTGGTTCTGTTGTGATGTTGCCTTTTACTACTAACATTATTTGCACCTTCACTTTCTTTGTTTTAGTTAAGTTTATCAGTGGTTTGTTGATTTTCTTAATCTCTTCAAAGAACCAGGTTCTAGCTCGATTTTTTCTATTTTCCACTTTCTTCTTCTTTTATTTCTGCTCTAATCCTTATTATTTCTTTTCTTCTGCAGACTGTAGGCTTCTTCTTCTTCTTTTTTTTTTTGCTCTTTCTAATTCTTGGGTTTGTGGGGAAAGGTGTTGATTTTGGTTCTTTTTTTATTTTTTGATGTGTGTGTTTATTGCTATGAATTGACCACTGAATACTGATTTCCCTGAGTCCCAGGTGTTTTGGTATATTTTGTTTTCATTCTTGTTTGTTTCTAGCTTTTTTTTTTTTTTTTTAATTTCACACTTTATTCCTTCTGTTACCCATTAGTTCTTAAAACTAAACCAAACCAAACTCACTTCCTTCAATTCAATTCAACTCACAGCAACCCCTCCTTGGGTTTCTGAGGCGGCATCTCTACATAAGTAGATTGCCCAGCCTTCCTTCTGAGGAGTCTCTGATGGCTTTGAACCACCGGCCTTCTGGTTAGCAGTCAAATGTCTTATTCAGTTCCCATGTGTTTCATATTTTTTCCCTTGTTCTTCTTATTATTGATTTCTTATAGTATTGTCATCCAAGATGCTTTGCAGTATTTTGGCACTTTAACTTTTGTTGAATGTTTTGTGGTTTAATATATGGTCTTGCCTGGAGAGTCATCCATGTGTACTGGAAAAGAATATGTATTGTGGTTTCTGTGTTACAATTTGTTGATTGTGTTGTTGAGATCTTCTGTATTGTTGTTGAGTTTTTTTTTCTAGTTGTTCTATCCTTCATCAAAAATGATGTGTAAAATCTCCTACTACTACTGTAGAATTGCCTATTTCTCCTTTCAGTTAAGTTAATGTTTGCTTTATGTATTTTGGAGCTCCTTCTTTTGGTGCATAGATACTTATTATGGTTATGTGCTCTTGGTCTTTTGACACTTTATCATCATATAATGCCCTTCCTTGTCATTTATGCTGGTTTTCACCTTGAAATCTATCTTATCAGAAATTAATACTGCCCTTCCTGATCTTTGTTGGTTACCATTATCTTCATATATTTTTTCCAACTCTTGATTTTTAATTTATTTTAATCTTTTTGTCTAAGATGAGTCTTTCATAGGCAACAAATTGGTGGATCTTGTTTTTTTATCCAATCTGCCACTTTCTTTCTTTCACTGGCACATTCACATTCTGTGTAATAAATGATAGGTATAAATTTACTGCTCTCATTCTTTTGTATTTTTTTGTTCTGATGTTGATGATTTCTTTGTTCCAAATATTTTTTTCTGTGCTGGGTTCATTTTGTTATGAAGCTATCTTTTCCTTTATAAATTCTTGTTGATTTTGTGTTCTTGTGATTTTCTTCTTTCTTATTTTGATTAGAAGGCTTGTCAATTTTGTTACCCTGCAGTACATTCTTATCTCCTTAAGTTTGGAACAATCTTTTCAATATTTACATTGTCCTGACATCCTCTCCATTTGGAAGTTGTGTAATTAGACCATTTATTCACTCTATTTGCTTTGTAGTTGATGTCTTTTACAGATTGAATTTCTTGGGTCCTCTATTTTTCATTTTGTAAATTTATTTTAGTATTGAGAATTCTTTTTCTGGGTTTGTTTCTAGGAGGTATTGTTATGTGTCTTAATTTCAGGTTGTTGTCTTCTATTGTTGGTTTTCTGTTGAAAATACTTCCTTTAACATTTCTTGTAGGATTGGTCTGGTGTTTACAATTTCCTTTAATGTCTGTTTATCTAAGAGTGTCCTAATCTCACCATCATACTTAAAATACAATTTTCTAGATATAGATATATTATTTTTGGTTGGCAACTTTTGTTCTTCAACATTTTGTATATGTCATTTCTTTTCCTTCTTACATGTATGGTTTCTGCTGAGAAATAAGAGTTTAGTCTGATTTCTGCTTGCATTCTCTAGGTAATATTTTCTTTTTCTTGAGCTATTCTCAAGATTGGATCTTGGTTCAAGGCAAAAAATACCAGAAATATGTTTACTTGTGCTTTATTGACCTTGCAAAGGCATTTGATTGTGTAGATCATGACAAATTATGGATAACATTGAGAATAATGGAAATTCCAGAACACTTGATTGTACTCATGAGGAACCTGTACATTGACCAGGAGGCTGTCATTTGAATGGAACGAGGGGACACTACATGGTTTAAAATCAGGAAGGGAATGTGTCAGGGTTGTGTCCTTTCCCCATACTTATTCAATCTATGCTGAGCAAATAATCTGAGAAGCTGGACTATATGAAGAAAAATGTGGCATCAGGATAAGAGGAAGAATCATTAACAACCTGAGATATGCAGATGATAAAACTTTGCCTGCTGGAAGTGAGGATGACTTGAAGCACTTACTGATGAAAATTGAAGAATACAGTCTGCAGTATGGATTATGTCTCAATATAAAGAAGACAAAAATCCTCACAACTGGACCAATGAGCAGCATCACGAGAAATGGAGAAAAGATTGAGGTTGTCAAAGAATTCACGTTGCTTGGTTCTACAATCGAGGAAAATGGAAGCAGCAGTCAGGGCATTAGACATGTGTAGCACTGGACAGGTCAGCTGCAAAGGAACTCTTTCAAGTGCTGAAGAGCAAGGATGTCTCCTTGAGGACTAAGGTGCACCTGACACAGGCCATGATATTTCCAATTGCCTCATATGCATGTGAGAGCTGGACAATGAATAAGGAAGACCAAAGAAGAGTTGATGCTTTTGAGTTGTGATGCTGGCGAAGAATGCTGAA
>NW_006921765.1:3263801-3266332 GCF_000298275.1 Orycteropus afer afer | reverse complement strand
TGTACTAATAGTACATTAAATTAATATGATATTATTATTACTCATTGAACATTATTATTATTGCTGTCTAAATACTGAGTGGTAAGTGGTGATTTACTGGCAGAATTTCTGCCCTCCATGTGGGAGCCCTGAGTTTGATTTCTGGCCAATTCTTCTTATATGCATCCACCACTCATCTGTCAGTGGAAGTTTGTGCATTGTTTTGATGCTGAGCAGGATTCAAAAGAGCTTCCAGACGTAGATGAAATATGAGTAAAAGCTTGGCAATCTACTTCTGAAAATAAACCAATTAAAACCATAATAAAAAATCAGATCTCATTATGGATGTCATTGCCATGAATCAAAGCTGACTCAGGGGTAGCTTAGAACACAACAATTACAGATATCAAAGTGTGACACATGGAATAAATGTTGGTTTACATTTAGCGTAAAATTTTTGAATGTCTTAAAATAATATTTTGTTTGTTAGTTGTCATAAAATCAGCTCTGACTCATGGTAACCATAGATACAATAGAATAAATGTTGCCCAGGACCTGTGTCATCTTCACCATCATTGGATGCTCAAGTCTGTTATTGTCAAAACTGTGTGTTCTGGTGGTTCAAACCCACCAACACTCCTCAGAAGGAAGGTTGGGCAATCTACTTCCATAGAGATACTGCCTTGGAAACCCAAGGAGGGGTCGCTATGAGTCAGATCCGAGTTGACAGTAAATAGTTTGGTTTTGTTGTTTTGGTTTCCAATGTAGGGAGCTCATCTTCTAACACTATATAGGACAGTATTCTGTTGTGGTCCATAGAGTTTTCACCACTGGAAAGGACAAATTGATGATGAATTGCATTGCATTCATCATCAAAAAGAATGTTTCAAGATGTATCTTGAAGCACAGTGCCATCAATGATAGGATAATATCCACATGCCTACAAGAAAGGCTAGTTAATACTACTATTATTCAAATTTATGCATCAAACACTAAAGCCAAAAGTAAAGAAATTGAAGAATTTTACCAATCTCTGCTGCCTAAAATTGACCAAACATTCAATCAAGATGTATGGATTATGATATTTGGGTGATTGGAATGCAAAACTGGGAAACAAAGAAGAATCATTGGTATTTGGAAAATATGGCCTTGGTGATAGAAACAACACTGGAAATCACTTGACAGAATTCTGCAAGACCATAAACTTACTCATTGAAAATACCTTTATTCAACAACTTAAATGACATCTATGCACGTGGATCTTGCTACATGTAATACATAAAGTCAGACCAACTACATCTTTGGAAAGAGGTGATGGAGAAGCTCAATAACATCAGTCAACACAAGGGCAGGAGCCGACTGAAGAAAAAACCGTCAGTTGTTCATAAGGAAGTTGAAGAAGAAGCTGAAGGAAATTATGGCAAATCCATAAGAGCCAAAATATGACCTTGATTATATCCCCCTGAATGTAGAGACCCTCTAAAGAATACACTTGGGGAGTTCTGGCAAGATGCCAGACTAGGCAGAAGGACTGCACAGACCCTCTTCAACCGAGAAAAGGTAAACCAATTAATACAGACACAGAAGATAATCTTGGACCCCTGAACCTTGAAGGGAAGGATACAGAAGTGGACTAAGCCCCAACTACCAGAAGAATTTGCATGAAAATACCAAAAAAAAAGGAGACATATGAAGCTGCGATCTGACAGTGAACTGAGCAACCCTGACAGTACAGGCGGCTTGGAGATTCCCGACTGGTGGTAGGACCTAAGGATTAACCTAAAAATCACCATGCTAGCCAGGGACTGCGCGGACTGTGCACGGTGGCTGGGGAACAAACAGAGAAGGTGAAGAGAAAGGTGGGCTGAGTTGTGGACTTTTGCCGGTCCCGAGGGCACCGCCATTTTGTAGGTTTAAAAAGCGGCTTGACTATTTTGGATATTTAAAGAGACAGCGCTCTCGCAGATTCCTGTGGTTGTAGTACTTAAGAATTAACCTAAAAATCACCCTGCTAGTCAGGGACTACACAGAGGATTGTGGATGGTGGCTAGGGAACAAACGGAGAAGATGAAGATAAAGGTGGGCTGAGCTTTTGCCAGTCTGGAGGATGCCGCCATTTTGAAGGTTTAAAAAGCGGCTTGACTATTTTGGATATTTAAAGAGAGAGTGCTCCCACAAATTTCTGGGGCTTAAAAACACATTCTGCTTTCCAGCAACCTCAGGGACACTCGGGGCCTACAACACTGAAAAGCAATGGGCCAATGATTAAAAACCACCAAGAAGAGCCTGAACCACCCTTGGCTGCTGCTCTTCATAAAGAGTTAACAAAGATCTAAATACAACAACATCACTATGCCCCGGAAACAACAGATCATCACAGTTCACACAAAGAAGCAGAATAAAGTGGTAGAAACAAAGGAGCAGGATAAAGACCCAGAATACATCCCTGAGGAAGAAGCAGCATTGGAACTCTCTGATAAGGAATTCAAAAGAATTATCTTTAGGTATCTTCAAAGGATTGAGAGACAGACCAAAGAAAACACAGAAAAAAC
>NW_006921765.1:3258614-3263701 GCF_000298275.1 Orycteropus afer afer | reverse complement strand
GTGAGAGCTGGACAATGAATAAGGAAGACCAAAGAAGAGTTGATGCTTTTGAGTTGTGATGCTGGCGAAGAATGCTGAAGGTACCATAGACTGCCAAAAGAACTAACAGATCTTTCCTGGAGGAAGTGTGGCCAAGATGCTCCTTGGAAGGGAGGATGGCCAGGCTTCGTCTCACCTACTTTGGTCATGTTGTCAGAGGGGACCATTTCTTGGAGAAAGTTATCATGCTTGGTAAGGTGGAGGATTGATGAAAAAGGGGAAGGCCTTCGATGAGATGGATTGACATGGTGGCTGTGACAATGGGCTCAAGTATAGCAAGGATCATGGAGCTGGTGCAGAATCGGGTGGTGTTTTGTTCTGCTGTGCATGGGGTCGCTATGAGTCAGAAGTGACTTGACGGCACCTAACAATAACATTCTCAAGATTCTTTCTTTGTCTTTAATTTTGGAAAGTTTGATTATGATATCATCTTGGTGTCTTTCTCTTGGGTTTAATCTTGTATGGGGTTCATGAGCTTCTCATATGGCTATCTTTCTGTCTTTCAGAATATTGGGGAAGTTTTGCTGGCACATCTTTTACTATTTAATTTTTTTTTTTTTTGTCTCCTTTTTTCTCTGAAATTCCAATCAGGCATAAGTTATTTCCTTTGATATCATCCCATATAGCTCTTAGCTTTTTTTCATTCTTCTTTTTCTGATTTTTCCTCATACAAGTTGGTGTCAAAGGATTTGTTTTCCAGCTGTAAAATATGTTCTTCAATCATTTTGATTCTAGTCTTTGGTCCTTTTAATGTGTTATCTATCTCTTCAATTTCAGTGTTCACCTTCTGTATTTCTAATTGCTATTTTCTGTTGTTTTAGATGATTTCTAATTATCTATTTATTTTGTCATTTTGCTTTTTTGTGATTTTCCTGAATTCTTCAAGTGTATTGTCTATCTTTTCCTTGCTTCTTTTATGGTTTCCTTGAAATCTTTGAAGTATTTATGGTACTCTGATGGCAAGGTGCCTAAGGCATTTGACTACTAACCAGAATGTTGGCAATTCAAACCCATCAGCTGCTCCATGGAAGAAAGATAAGGCAATATACTTCTGTAAAGATATATCACCTCAGAAACTGAAATGGGATTGCTATGAGTTGAAATCACTTGATGGCAATAAGTTTGTTTTCCAGTATCTATCTATCTATCTATCTATCTATCTATCAAACCTTTATCAGCTAGTTCTATTATCTTTTCTTCCTCTGGGAGATTTCCTAGTTCTTTATCTTAGTTACTTGCTACCATTATGCTTCTTTGATTGTTAGCTTAGTAGTGGTGGGACACTTCCCAGCTGTCTCTAGATTCATGGTCTAGCTGGTGGGAATGTGGGTGAGGATCTCGGTTGTGAAGAGGAACTGCAGTTGGGGTGAGCAGGCATTGTAAACCATCTGTCCTTGATCCAGTGTGCAAGAGCTGGTGGTGATGCTCATGCATTGGGTAAAGTGGTTGGTAAAGTTGATATGACTGACTAATGGAGAATTAATGTCCTCCATCCTTGGATTGAGCAGGAAAGAAAAAGAAAGCCAAGGATAACATGAGGAGAAAAAGAGGAAAAGAATATAAATAAAAGATAAACAATAAAGAAACAGATAAAAAGAAAAGGGGGGTGGAAGTGATGAAAGCTTGGTAAAAATGAAAGACTAAGCAGAAGAGGGGAAGATTAACAGATAAAAATGAATAAAATTTTGGACAAAGGAAAGAAGAAAAATAATGGAAGATGAGGATACTGAGGAGGAAGGACTTTTGTAGTTATGGTCAGCTGCTACTCCTGGAAGCAGGCTGTTGTGGAAACCAAACTCACTAGGCTGTATGTTCACAGAGGTGAAAGAAGACTGGCATGAGTGGGCTCCTCCAAGAGAGTAGGCTGCAGTGTGTGCCTCTTGTGCACAATATGAGAAAGATTAGCCAGTGATGCAAGTGCAAGAAGGCAGAGAAGCAACCCCTGGATCTGCCTGTTTGGAATGTGTTACTGTGGGTGGCTAGGCTATAGAGGAAGTGGTTGAGGGATCTGAGTGGGACTTCTCTGGTCACCAGCTTGGTGGTTTCAAGGAAAGGTTTTCCCCTATTCATAAGAAACCTGTACTTTTAGGAGCACAGGGTGAGCCTCACCAGTAGTGGTTCTCTGGTGTCTATCTGGCACCATTCTGGGCACATGAAGCTTTTTAACCAGCCACCACCCACACTCTAGTGAAAACCATCCTGAGAATATTTTCTCTAACTTCCCCAATATAGTGCTTTCCCCTTGCAGAGGTAGTAGTCTGGTGTAAGTGGGCTCCTCTGAGAGAAGAGGTTGCAGAGGTGTGCCTTTTGTGTTCAGTGTGAAAAAGATCTGTCAGTGCCTTAGGCACTGGGTGGGCAAGCTTCAGCTTCTGACTCTGTCAGGTATAGGAAGCAAAATGAATATTTACCCCTTTGCTCAGGGAAGGTGAGGATTTGTTAGGTTGAGGGCTCTATTTCTCCATCCTCAATTCACTGGTTTGGGTCTGGTGCCCTTGTGGGCATTTGCAACTGTTTATCCAGGTCTTGCCCACATTCACTGAAGCAAGAGATCATTCTGAGCCTAGCTTCTTTAACCACCCTGATACAGGGCTGGTTTTCCCCTTGCATAGATCTTCAGCCTCGAAGATTGTGGTGTAGTGGTTAAAGTGTTCAGCTGCCAACCAAAAGCCTGGCAGTTCAAACCCATCAGATGCTTTACAGGAGAAAGATTAGGCTGGTTGCCCCCATAAAGATCCACAAATCTAGTTACACCATAAGGTAGTTCCACTATGACCCAAAAGGGGTCATAGGATTAGAATAGGATTAGATGACAATTTAGATTTCATATGGTTTGCTAGTGGTGAGTTCTTTTATTCCCTTTCTCTGATTCTCCTCTCATTCCCAAAGCATCTGTGTCACTGTAGATCTGACCCACTTCCCTGTAGGTTCCTCTGTCAGCTTCTTCATGTCATCAGCTCATCTTGAGTTCCTGACAATCTGTCTTTACTGTATTTTTATCTCTGTGTGGATTCTGTGAAGATTTTTTCCCTCCTTCTCATCCACATCAGATGTGTCTGATGGCTTGTTTTTAAAATGGCTGCACTTTGGCTGGTCCCAGCTTCTTTTCTGTTACTGGTTACTGACTTTGCTGTGTCTCCCTTTCCAAAAAACATTCAATCTAATTATTTATCTTCTCAATATATGCTCAAAATTTCAGAATCATTGTTTGTATCAGTTTCACTCAGTTCTTAAGGGTCTCCATTGTAGATGGATTGGGCAGAGTGTGTTACCATCTTGTCTCCACCTCCTCTCATTTTCTCCTTTTGAAAATAATATTCAAGAATATCTCATTGTTTTAAAATGTAATCTTTATAGTTTTCTGAGGAAAAAAAAATTGCAAAGCCCCTACATAGACTTGCTCTGTCACATTGATCTATCTATTTATGGGTCAATAACAAAACCAAAAAATCTAATCCATTGCTACCAAGCTAATTCTGACTCATAACAACCCTATATGACGGGGTGGAACTTGCTCATACAGTTTTGAAAACTGTGATACTTATGAACGACCATTCATCTGTAAGTTTGTCATATTGTTGTGCCTTGTATATTGTTGTGATGCTGTAAACTGTAACACCAATATTGTAAATACCAAAAGTGTCACCCAAGGTGGGCAGTTTCAATGGAGCTTGTAGACTAAGACAGATTAAGAAGGAAGACCTGCCAATCTACTTTGAAAAAATAAAATAAAATAAAAAAGGTCAGTGAAAATCTTATAAGTGAAATATTGTGTAATATATTACCAGAAGATGAGCCCCTAAATTGGAAGGCACTCAAAACATAACCAAAGAACTGCCACCTCAAAGTACAATTGACTTTAATGAGGTAACTGAAGTAAAGTTTCCAGTACCTTCATTTGCTGATGTAGCATGACTCAAAATATGGACAAAGAGTTGAAAACATCCATTGACAATTGGAACATGGAACAAATGCAGTAGAAATCTAGGTAAATTGGAGGTGTCAAAAATGAAATGGAGCTCTTCCTCTCTCTTCTTCTCTTCTTCCCTTCTTCCTCTTTCTTTCTTCTTCTCTTCTTTCCCTTCTTCTCTTCTTCCTCTTCTCCTCTTCTTCCTCTTCTTCCTCCTCCTCCTCTTCTTCTGTCCTTCCTCAGTGCAGGCGCCCTTTTGCCTCCTTAATAAAATCTGTTGGGTACCCTGGTGTGTGGCGTGGTCGTTGAGTGCTGATGGAGCTCTAACATTGGTGTCAGAAGCGGGATTGCTGGTGCCCCCGATTACTCATCGGAGGGTCCGGAACCCCCCATTTCCCCGGCACTTCGACCTGCCCCCCAGCACCTGCGACCATCTTCCCTGGCGCCTTCCCAGCAAACAACACTGGCAAATCATCACCTTCGCCCTGGCCTGGGTAAGTCCTCTAACGACAGCTCGGGTGTCTGAGTCCTAAGTCCTAGGTGACTAGAAAAACAAGACTCCACTCCAGAGCGCAAACCGGGTACCAGGTTTTGTGTCTCCCCACTGTGAGTCCGGGACTCACCGGGACAAGTCCGGGACTTGCCCGTTCCACCCCCACCCGCTGCAGGGACGCCTCAGAAGGTGGTGTGGCCCCATTTTCAAGCCCTCTCCCCGTGGTCGGACGCCTCCACGAGGAGCCTAGGCTTCCACACTTAGGACCGGGTCCTAAGCTGGGGCATGTGATCTGTACCTTGAGAGATGTCTTAAGTTATAGGCGCCACCCTTTGTCTTGCTTCTGGTCACCATGGGCTCTGGATCCTCTATACCCACAGACTCTCCCCTGGGGTGTTTGTTACGGAACCTTGAAGGCTTAGATTTAAAGCCCAAGTGTCTCATATGTTTGTCCACTCAAATTTGGCCCCAATATAAATTGGACAACCAAAACGTTTGGCCACCTAATGGTTCACTTGAATCTGGTCTAATTCGAGACCTGTATAACATTTGTGAGCACCAAGGAAAATGGTCGGAGATTCCCTACATTCAAGGCTTTTCTTCTCTCCATAGTCAACCTTCCCTCTGCTCCTTAGCTAATCAACAATC
>NW_006921765.1:3255961-3258514 GCF_000298275.1 Orycteropus afer afer | reverse complement strand
AAAAAAAAAAAAACATGAACAGTAACAATGATCTTTAGGAAGCTGACTGCCACATCTTTCTCCCACAGAGTGGCAGCTTGGTTCAAATTGCTGAACTTAGGTTGACAGCCAAGCACTTAACTGCTGAGCAACCAGAGTTCCTTGTGTCAATGAAAATTTGTTTATTCACTTTTATATTATAATCATTTTAATATCTGGTAAAGTGAATCTTAATTTTTCTTTTTTAAGAAATTCCTTGCTTTTTCTCATCTGTCTCTTTTTCTATAGAATTTTGGTTTTAATCAGCTTGAATAAGCTTGAATAGTTTCACAATAATATAACTTATCTGTATTTTCAATAGATTACCTTTAAATTATGAATTTATTAAGAAAGAATTGAAATTTTCTCAATACTGAGTATTCTTATGCAATAAGAGGATATTTATTTCTGTTTATAGGAGCTCTGGTCGCATAGTGCCTAACGCACTTCACTGCTAACCAGAATGCTGGCAGTTCAAACCCACCAGCCACTCCTCAGAAGGAAGATGGGGCAATCTATTTCCACAGTGATAGTGCCACGGAAACCCAAGGAGGGGTCGCTATGAGTTGGGTCTGACTCAACGGCACATAACAACAGCAACATACAAGTTTCGGTTTATAATCCTCAGTAGAGTTTTGATGTTTTAATTTTATGCATTCTGCATATTTCTTGTTAGATATTTTTTAATTTTTTGGCTGATATGGTCTATGACATTCTATCTTATATTTTTTTCCTAAAAGATTCAAACACAAAACTTTTAGGAAAAAAAAATAAAAATACAAGATGGAATGCTATATAGGTTTTCTTTCTTTCTTTTTTTTTTTTTTTGTATAACAATCTTGTAGCAACCACCTCTTGTATTCTTCTAAAGTTTCTATTATTTTTAATTGACTTTCTTGAAATTGTCAGATTACAGCAATCATATATTCTGAAACCTAAAACAACTTTCCCGCTTATTTCCCCCTTGTCCTTCTGTGTAATCTACAGTGATTGCTGCATAACTCAAATTTAGATCCTGCCTTCTGTATCACCCTAAACTGGGTTTTCTTGATTCTATCTCTTCCCCATCATGATTTACTCATTAGTTTTAATTGCACTCACAAAGTGCAGTAATTTCCTTGCAAAGAGTATTGGTGATATAAATTTTCAAGTTTTTTTTTTTTTTTTTCTAAAATGTCTTTATTTTCTTTACACTGGATTGATAGTTTTAGTTTTGGTGGAATGAATTTTCCCTTTAAAATTACATTTCTCCATTGTTTTCTGTTCTCGTTGTTGGTAAGTTTAATGCATTTTTTCTCAACATGTATATATGATGACCTTTTTCTTAATCTCTAAACAAATATGAGATAGTAACCTATCAACTCCTAGAAATATTTGCAAGACTTAGCCAGTTAACAATATCAGAGACAGTTTGTTCTACTTGTCGATTTAAGTTGCAGAATAGTCACAGTCTATGTGCCTGGATCCTCAGCATAACCCGAGAACAGTAAGGATACAGTGTTTGTGCAGTTTTCCCTTGAAAATAGCACCTTAAGCTTTTGCTTTGCCTCTTGCTGCAAAGACAGGCTCTACTCATACATTCCTCACTTAGTTATCAAACATCCTCTGTAGAATGAGTACACGTGTTTGCCTTCCAATGATGTTTTGCAACTATTAATGAGGGAAAGAGAATTTATTCCTGTAACCAGCTTGCAGGAATCAGTAAATCAATTTCCTTAGGCCACAGACTCACATACAGCAAGACTGAGCCAACTCTGCCTTTAGTTAGTATACTGATGCTGGAAGTCTGTGTGCAAGTCCCCTGACCACTGCTTACCCTCCTCCAGCCCAACTTCTAAGTCTCATCTGTCTGCTACAGGGCACCACAGTCATTGGATGGTATTTTTCAGAGGAATAAGAAATGTTATGGAGTATCAGGCTACAATATATACTTAAATTATGTACCCTTGCAGATATAATTGGATGAGTTAAATAGGGGAGCAACAGTAATCAGATGGAAAAGATAGAAATACAACATTCACTCACAAAAATGAAACAGAAGTTCTGT
Source organism: Orycteropus afer afer (assembly GCF_000298275.1). NCBI lineage: Eukaryota > Metazoa > Chordata > Mammalia > Tubulidentata > Orycteropodidae > Orycteropus > Orycteropus afer. Next base: position 3,256,449 of record NW_006921765.1, on the reverse strand, counting down.
AACAGTATGGTGGTGAGAAACAAACATTAATTCAGCATCTGGTGGATGCATTCTTAACCTTGGTATTGAAAGCTAAACACTGACAATTATCTATGAGGGAGAGACTAAGTCATTAACCACTTTGGTTGCTAAACTGTCTTGATTATTTTTATGTCTGCACAGTGGTGCTGCCACTTCCCACACCAACCATGCATACTCATAACATAGCCCATGAACAGCTTTAGGTAAAGTAATGGAGGCAGCTTAGGTAAATTCATTGGCACACTGGTCACAACCTGCTTCGTCGAGCTCTTAGTTTAGCCAGACACAATTCTTCGTCAGTGAATATTATTATTCACTGTTGTTGTTGTTGTTAAGTGCCGTCGAGTCATTTTTGACGCATAGCAACCCCTAGCACAGCAGAACAAAACACTGCCCGATCCCGTGCCAGCCCTACAATCCCTGCTATACTTGAGCCCATCATGGCAGCCACCGTGTCAATCCATCTC
>NW_006921765.1:3254151-3255861 GCF_000298275.1 Orycteropus afer afer | reverse complement strand
CCAGCCTTCTGGTTAGTAGTCAAGTGCCTTAGGTACTACGCTACCAGAGCTCCTAGTTATTGCAATGTGAAAGGCAGAAACAAAAAAAAATGTTCAGTAGCTGGAAAATATGGCTTTGATGATAGAAGTGATTCCTGAAATCACATAATAGAATTTTGCAAGGCCAATGACTTATTATTCATTGCAAATATATTTTTCAACATAAACTGTGACTAAAATGTAGATCTTACTGGATGGAATATACAGGAATGAATTGACTACATCTGTGGAATAAGATGATGAAGAAGCTCAATATCATCAGTTAGAACAGGGCCAGTGGCCAACTGTGGAGCAGAGCAGATCGTTAATTGCTCATGTGCAATTTCGATTTGAAGCTGAATAAAATTAAAACAAATCCACAAGAGCCAAAATACAAACTTGAGTATATTCTACCTAAGGCCATTAAAACACAGAGAATTAAAAAAAAAAAAAAAAAAAGATGACAGATGAAACTCTGAAACTTGCTCTTGAAACAGAGTAGCTTAAAAGAAAGGATGAAATGATGAAGTAAAAGTGTTTAACAGAGATTTCAAAAAGTAGGGCAAGAAGTCAGAGTAAAATATTATAATGAGATATACAAAGAATTTGAGATAGAGAACCAAAAGAAAGGAACACATTCAGCATCTCTTAAGCTGAAAGAACTGAAAAAAAACAAAAAATCAAGCATTGAGTTATTAAGTTATAGTTATTGAAGGATTCTATGGGTAAAATAATGAGTGACACAGTGAGCATCAACAGAAGATGGAAGAAATATAGTCACTGTGCCAAAAAGAATTAGTAGCCACTCAGTTCTTTCAGGAGGTAGCATATGATCAAGAACCAATGTTTTGAAGGAAAAAGTCCAATCTGTACTGAATTCATTGGAGAAACACAAGGCTCCAGAAATTGACAGATTATCGACTAAGATATTTCAACCAATGAGTGTAAATAACTATGCCAAGACATTTGGAAGATAGCTTCCTGGACAACCGACTGGAAAATATTCATATTTGTGTACAATCCAAAGAAGGGTGATCCAACAGAATACAGACATTACCGAACAATATCATTAATATCACATGCAAGATTATTAAAAAATGGTTGCAACAGTATATCGACAAGGAATTTCCAGAAATTTAAGCTGGATTCAGAGGAAGATGTGGAATGAAAGATAGCATTGTTGATGTCAGATGGATCTTGACTGAGAGCGGAGAGTACCAGACAGTTGTTTACTGTGTTTAATTGACTATGCAAAGGCATTTGACTGTGTGGATCATAACAAATTGTGCATAAATTTGTGAAGGATGACAATTTCAGAACATTTCATTGTGCTCATACAGAACCCATACATAGATTAAAAGGCCATCATTTGAATTGAACAAGGTGTTACTATTGCATGGTTTAAAATCTAGCACTGTATGTATCAGAGTTGTATCCTTTAACCATACTTATTCAAACTGTATGCTGAACTAACAATCTAAGAAGCTAGACTATATGAAGAACACAGCATTAGGATTGGAGGAAATTCATTAGCAATCTTGCTTGCTGGAAGCAAAGAGGACCTGAAGCACTTACTGATAAAGATCAAAGACTACAACCTTCAGTATGGATTACACCTCAAGATAAAGAAAACAAAAATTCTCACAACTGAGCCAATAAGCAACGTCATGAGAAACAGAAATATATATATAT
>NW_006921765.1:3253229-3254051 GCF_000298275.1 Orycteropus afer afer | reverse complement strand
ATCAAATAATGTTTTTTCATAAGACAAAGCATCACTTTGAGGATATAGGTGCTTTTAATCCAAGCTATGATATTTTCAATTGTCTAATATGCATGCAAAACTTGGACAATGGGTAAGGCAGACCAAAGAAGAGTTGATGCATTTGAATTAAGTTTATGATGTTTGTGTTGTATTTGAATTAAGAATACTGAAAATACCATGCACTAGCAGAAAAACGAACAAATTTGTCTTGGAAGCAGTGCAGCCTGAATGATCCTTAGAAGCGAGAATGGTAAAACTTCATGTCATGTGCTTTGGACATGTTATCAGGAAGGACCAGTCTCTGGAGAAGAAAATGCTTGCTAAAGTAGAGGAGCAGTGACAAAGAAGACCCCCAATGAGCTGGATTGCCAGTGTCTTCCACAATGGGTTCAAGCATAGCAACGTCTGTGAGTGTCTATGAAAGGTTCTGGGCAGTGTTTCATTCTGTTGTGCATAGGGTCACTATAAGTCAGAACTAACTTGATGGTACTTAACAAGAACAATATGGAGCTCTGGTGGCTTATTGGGTAAGGCATTTTGGGTACTTACTAGAGGGTTGGCAGTTCAAATCCACAATCTGCTCGGTAGGGAGAAGATGAGACAATCTACTTCTGTGAAGAGGTACAGCCTTGCAAACCCAATGGGGGTCACTATGAGTCAGAATTGACTGGATGGCCTAGATAGCAGTGTTTTTTGTTTTGTTTTGTTTTGTTTTTTTAATTAGGATTTGGGTGAAGATTTACAGAGTAAATTCACTTTTCATACAGCAGTTCACATATACTTTGTCTCATGTCATTGACC
>NW_006921765.1:3244813-3252849 GCF_000298275.1 Orycteropus afer afer | reverse complement strand
CTGCCCTTCAGGTCTGGAATTGAACCCACACCTGTGGTTTCCAGCCAAACAAGATACAGGCATGTGAGTTAAACATTTACCTCAAGTAGACACACGCCCTGGAGAGAACAATCATGGTAGACGGAAGGGCTGCTTGTGCACAGGGAGACAGCTCAGGGCACAGGAGAGTATGGAGGGATAGACACTGGGAAGAGGTAACTATGGGGAGGAAGTGGGAGGGGAGCTGTTGCATTGTGGTAAATTGTGGTCACTGACTTGCGACAATGTATATGTGAACTGCTGTATGGAATGTGAATTTTCTCTGTAAATCTTCACCCAAATCAAAATGAAATAAAATAAAATAAAAAATACACTTGATGCATTGAACACCAATGACTGAAAACCAGACAAGTTGTCTGATGACATTCAGAACAGCATACATGAAGAAAGCAAATGGTCATTAAAAGGAAAAAAGGAAGAAAATACCAAAATAGATGGCAGAAGAGATTTTGAAACCTGTTCTTCAATGGAGAGTAGCTAAGGTAAATGGAAGAAATGACAAGATAAAATAGCTGAACAGAAAATTTCAAAGTAGTCAAAAAAACAAAGTAAAGTATAATAATTAAACATGCAAAGACCTCAAGTTAGAAAACCAAAAGAGAATAACACTTTTGGCATTTCTCAAGCTGAAAGAATTGAAGAAAAAATTCAAGCTTTGAATTGCAATACTGAAGGTCACTATGGGCAAAATATTGAGTGATTCAGGAGACATTAAAAGAAGATGGTAGGAATAAAGAGAGTCACTATAACAAAAAGAATTGGTCAGTGTTCAAATATTTCAGGAGGTACCATATGATTAAGAACCAATGTGATTGAAGGAAGAAGTCTTAGCTGCACTGAAGGACTTGATGAGAAACAAGACTCCAGGAATTGACAGAATACCCATTGAGATATTTCAACAAAAAGATGCAGCACTAGAAACACTTACTCATTTATGCCACAAAATTTGGGAGACAGCCACATAGCCAACTGACTGGAAGAGATTGATATCTCTGCCCACTCCAAAGAAAGATGATCCAGAAGGTGGAAACTATTGAACAATATCATTAATATCACACACAAGTAAAATTTTACTTAAGGTAATTTAAAAATGGTTGCAGCAATATATTGACAGTGATCTTCCAAAATGCAAGCTGCATTCAGAACAAAACATGAAATGAAAGATATCATTGCTGACATCAGACAAGTTTGGCTGAAAGCAAAGAACACCAGAAAGATGTCTGCCTGTGTTTTAGGGACTATGCAAAGGCATTTGATTGTGTGGATCCTAACACATTATTGATAACATTGTGAAGAAAGGGAATTCCAGAACACTTATTTGTGCTCATGAGGAACCTGTACATAGACCAAGAGGCTGTCATTTGAACAGAACAAAGGGGATACTGTATGGTTTACAATCAGGAAGGGTGTGCATCAGGGTTGTATTTTTTCACCATACCTATTCAATCTGTATGCTGAGCAAATAATCTGAGAAGCTGACTACATGAAGAAGAACATGGCAGGTGTCAGGTTTGGAGGAAGACTCATTAACAACCTGAAATATACAGATGAGACAATCTTGCTTGCTTAAAGTGAAGATGATTTGAAGCACTTACTGATGATTATCAAAGACCATAGTTTTCAGTAGGAATTACACCTCAACATAAAGAAAAAAAAATTCCTCACAACTGGACCAATAAGCAACACCATTATAAATAGAGAAAAGATTGAAGTTGTCAGAGGTTTCATTTTATTTGGATCCACAATCAACACCCATGGAAGCAGCAGTCAAGAAATCAAATGTCATACTGTTCTGGGAAAATCTGCTGCAAGTGACCTCTTTAAGGTGTTAAGAAGCAAAGATATCACTTTGAAGACTAAAGTGTCTCTGACCCAATCCATGATATTTTCAAACACCTCATGTGAACGTGAAAGGTGGACATTGAATAAGGAAAACCAAAGGAGAGTTAATGTCTTTGAATTATGGTGTTGGCAATGAATACTGAAAATTCTATGGATTGCCAGAAGAATGAACAAATCTCTCCTGGAAGAAGTACATCTGTAATGCTCTTTAGAAGTGAGAATGGCCAGACTTTGTTTCACCAACTTTGGTCATGTTGTCAGAATGGACCAGTCCCTGGAGAAGTATATCAGGCTTGGTAAAGTGGAGAGTCAGAAAAAAAGGGGAAGACCCTCAAGGAGATGGATTGACATAGAGGCTACAAGAATGGGATCAAGTATAGCAGGAATTGTGAGGATGGCACAGGACTGGGCAGGGTTTCTTTTTGTCATGCATAGGGTCGCTATGAATTGGAGCCAACTTGATGGCACCTAGAAATAACAACAATAAATTTTTGAAAGTAGATTACCAGGCCTTCCTTCCTAGCCTGCTTTAGTCTGGAAGCTCCAATGAAGCCTCTCCACCATGAGCAAACTTGCTAGTATTTGAAATACCAGTCACTTAGCATAACAGAAATATGCAAGCCACCACAGCACAGCAAATTGACAGCAAATAAAATTTTAAATTACTTCCCAGCATTTAAAAAACAGCATTGTGTTCATTAAAACTCAAGAATACCTCTACAGTACTTGAAATATGTGGTAACATTGTGTGTGTCTTCCAACATAGGCACAGTATGTTAGAGATGGAAATAATCTAGAGAGCACAAAAATGCATGCATGCATTCTATAAACACTAACAGAAGGTGGGCAGATCAAGACCTCGGCACTTAATGATATTACAGCCTGGAATTCAAGGTTTACTTGGTTTAAGAGCACTAAGAGAACAATACTGAAGTTTCAACACAGATGAATGCTCATCTCCCCACCACTCCAGATAACAGCTTCACATGGAGAACTTTTCCAGCATTAGGGTTCCTTCATGTTAGGAAAGGGGCCTTTTGTCCATGCTGGTGCATATCATACAATAATTAAAATTCAGTATGATTGCCATAGATTAGAGATGTTTCATTTTGCTTTTTGAATACACATGCTGTTATAGGTACACTTGTTAAATTGGGCACTCTTTTCATCCTTTCAAAATTTTTACATGTTTTTCTTTTAACCTTAAGAATGATTCGCCTAAAGAAATTCTTGCTCTCGTGATTTTTTCCCCCTACAGATTCATAAAATTAGTTCCAATAGCAGATCTTAAATCCCATGTAAAGCAGTGAGTTGTGAGCATTGGTCAGTGGATTGTTATCATCCTGATTGTTTAAGGATCATCTGGGATTATAATTCAAAATAAAATTGCTGTAATTCTTCCCCAAAAGATCCTGATTTACTAGGTCTGAAAACTCCCAAATTAGTCTCTTTTTAGGAAGTTCTTCCAGGTGATTCTGAAGCATACCCCTTTTCCTTGGCAAATGAACACTCTTCAGTCCAGGGAGGAGAAACAATTTACTTTATGTTTCACAGCCAGCTGTACATAAGACAGGGCTAGAATGCAGGTCATTCCTCCATTGATCAGTTTCCTTCATCCCAGGATGTTGTTATCGTTAGTTGCTTTTGAGTTGATTCTGATTCATGATCACATTATGTGTGCAAAGTAGAACTGCTCCATAAGATTTTTAAGACTACGACATTTCTAAGCAGACCACCAGACCTGCCTTCTGCAGCACCCCTGGGTTGGTTTGAACTACCAATCTTTTGCCTATAATCATGGGCTTAAACTATTGTGCCACCCAGGTGCTTTGAGAAATGCAGTTGGTTATTTCTCCTACGGAAAGTGAAAGAGGTGAGAAAGATGGACTGGTTCTTTTTGCCTTTAAGTTCTCCTCCTTAGCTCTCAACTGAGTTAGGTAAGTCTCTTAAAATGTAACATCCCAGGTCTCCAAGCTGAGCTCTTTCGTTGGACCATTCAATCAGGCATTTTCTGCTGAGAGCCAACGACTTGGCTCACTTATCCACCCTGCACCAGAGAGCTTCATTTGTTCTGATTATTCTTTTCTTTTTTTTTTTTTTAAAACTAAAAGTCATTAAGAATTCTGTTTCAGTGAATAAAAGAATGTAAATGAGGTAATTATGAGCTCCACTTACCTTACTAACCCCCATGCATTGTGCAATCATTAATGGTTTCATATGATCTGCTCACTGGAAAAATCAGAAAGATGGAAAGCAACATGTTGGGAAAGAAAATAGTAGTAAGGTTTAGTCAGTGTTTTTTTTTTTTTTCCCCCAGTTAGAGGCGGGGGTTAGGGAGGGTGTTTTAATGGAAGCTGTGAAAAAGACAGCTTGAGAAATGACTGCATATTGCTGCTTTTAACCCCCACCTCTCTTTTGCATAAATTAACTACAAGTCGCAGAGGTTTTCTCATAACAACATTTCACACTTAGAAAGCACCATTCATCTGAAGAACTCTTTAAATTTCATCCATATGATTGTTTTCACTTACTGGACAAATGCATCTTCCCACGCAGCATAAGTTGACTGTTGAATGTTAGAAAGCAAGATGAAGTTGGAGAACTTTTAATGATTTATGGATAAGGGATATGAGACCCACACTCTTCTTTCTCTCTACCTGAAGTTAATTGAGTTTGTCTCCCCAGCCCCTCTACCCTGTGAACCAACTGCTAGCCTCTAAGTACTATTGATGTGTTCCTCAAGGTATCCCATCACCCTTGCCACAAGATTGGGCACCACATGACCCATCTTGGTCTAATTGTATGTATTCCTTCCCTTGGATTAAGATGAATTTTGCAGGTGGAAAAATGTGACTTCAGCAATTTTATCACACAGATTTGGATAGTTGTGATATATGAGTATGAAAGACAGATGGTCTCTCTTTCTTTTGGATTGCAAGTCACAAAAATGTAGACTTGGGGCTGCCAGGAACCATCCTTCTTGACACAGAAAGAACCTGACTCAGAATGCTCCAGCATGCAGAGAGAAGCAGAGCCAAGAGACAGGGAAAGAGTCAGCCTCCTGGTGACAGGATTTGCAGCCATGAGTCCAATTGTGCTCAAAGCATTAACAATCTTTGAGCTTTCTGGACAAATAAGATGATACTTTATTTATTTATTTATTTCAGGGACGGCAATTTTAATAAGATTTTATAAAATTACAATGAAGAGGATTCCCACTAATATAGAAATAGGTACTCTGAGTAAGGGATTGTAAGTGACCACACTTTAAATACTAAATAGCCTGAGTTGAGATGAGGTGAAGGTCAAGGTGTAGTCTCACATTTTCAGCTGAAAAATAGTCAGTTTTTGTCATCTAGACATGAAACAATTGGTTAACCTACTGTTTTTTTAACTTGCACCAACTGTTCCTCAGACTGTATGCTGGATATATAGTATGTTATGACCTTTGGTAAGGTAGAAAGAATATTATAAGCATTGCTCTCAAACAGCCTGTTTGAAAAGAAGTAGAATGCACTGGAATGGCCCTTGCTTTTAAGGACATTACTCCTGAAGCCACATGACAACTGATGATGGATAATTCTTCATAGTACATTGAAGTTGATATCAGCATGGGTGGAAAAAATTAGAAGATATCAGGAGATAAGAATTAGAGCCAGAAAAACATTAAGAAGTGGGAGAGGACAAGTATACAGGACTCTCTCCTAAACTTCTTGTGTGTATGAATTCATAGTCAGGTGGATAATATTCTCCCTGCAAAACACCCTACACTGTAACCCATCCTGATGGTAGAGGATAAATTATCCCTCTTAGCTTTACACACTAAGCAGTATCCAAGAAGGATTCAATTAAGTGGAAAGCTTAGAGTGAAAAAAGCCCTAAGGTTTGTTGCTTTTGAAACAGAAACAGAAAATGTAGGGTACATGCTTCTGCAGATTTCTTGAGTTGATTGGTAATACAATGAACGAGTAGGGGAAAAAATACACTAATGTCTTACTAGAGTTTTCAGATAGGCATGGTGCTATATTTTTTTTCCCAATTCTGATCATCCAGGGCATTTAACTGCAACCTCTGGATGGCCACCTCACCACAGGTTATCAAGGACAATAAACTCTGGAGAAACTCTTAAAAAGAGTAAAGCTAGGGTCAACCAGAACTCCTTCCGACATTCATTTTTCCATCCTAACAGAATTTTGTTTTTGTTCCCATATTCCTGTAATTCTATATAATTCAGAGAATGTTAAACACGATTCTGCTCTATCCAACAAAGGCACAGCAATTAACAGCACTGACTATGATTCATTTATGTATGACAAATGACTCATTCCTGGAAAATGATTTTTTTAGGAGAGAAGAGGAGATTCAGTTGGGAAAACTTGAGGAAATGTTTCCTTATTTTTAAGAAACACTGAAAAGATATCTTTGTACTTCCAGACATGTACTATCTAAACATATACCTGGATGTGACATCTAAGATTGTAGGTATCATCTCACTACAAGTCTGAAGATAAAGGTAGTACACTGAGGAAGGCAAAGCTAAGGCAATGATATCTGGATACCTGGAGACTATAACTAAGGCCTTATTCTACTTACGAACTTCTTATTTTATTCAATAATGAACCACCTATTATTTAAATAGATAAAAATCAAAGTTTTCTTTTATTTAATGCTGAAATCTTCCCAACTGATGAACTAGCAACCCACTCCACTTCCACAGAAGAGATTCTTTTCTTTCCCAATGTAGCAAGACACAGTATATTCTGTAAACTGTTGCCAATTTTCTGTATGATAATTTTACTGGGATTCTCTTCTTTCCATTATCATCTATTGTGGATTTTAAGGTAATTAATGTTTGATTTAGGGGCCCATGAAAGTGTAAAAGGTTTGCACTAGCCTACTAACAGGAAGGTTTGAACTCACTCAGTGACTCCATGGAAGAAAGATCTGGCAGTGTGCTTGTGCAAAGATTACAGTCAAGGAAAACCTTTGGAAGAGATTTACTCTGTAGCACATAGGGTTGCCGTGAGTCAAAATCAGCTCGACAATAAGTTTGTTTTTCTGTTTGTTTTGTTTTAATGTTTTCATCTAGCCATCAGTAGCTAACTAGATCTTGAGAAACTACAATTAATTTTATTTTAAATAAAAAAAATTATATACCCTCAAATCCACAATACATAATAATATGAATGAAAGCAAATGATCTCAATTAAATTACTATATAAAAATGTTGCAAGAGTTTAAAAGTTCTGGCAAGATGGCAGACTAGGCAGAAAGACTGCACAGGCCCTCTTCAACAAAGAAAAGGGAAACCAATTAACACAGACACAGAAGATAATCTTGGACACCTGAGCCTTGAAGGGAGGATACAGAAGTGGACTACCCCAACTAGCAGAAGAATTTGCGTGAAAATACCAAAAAAGGAGACAGACGGAGCTGTGGTTTGGCAGCAATCCAGACGGCACAGACAGCTTGGAGTGTCCCGAGTGGTGGTAGGACCTAAGAATTAACCTAAAAATCACTCTGCTACCCAGGGACTGCATGGAGGACTGTGCATAGTGGCTGGGAAATAAACAGAGAAGGTTAAGAGAAAGGTGGGCTGAGCTGTGGACTTTTGCCAGTCCGGAGATGCCGCCATTTTGAAGGTTTAAAAAGTGGCCTGACTATTTTGGATATTTAAAGAGACAGTGCTCTTGCAGATTGCTGGGGCTTAATAACACGTTCTGCTTTCCAGCAACCCCAAGGGCACTCAGGGCCTGCAATACTGAAAAGGTATGACATTCTTCTTGTTACTACACCCTACACCCACTTGGTGAATGGAGGTGTGGCCATCCCCACTCCCACCTGTCTTCTGGGCCCATAGGAACTCCATCACAGTCTGTGTGCTCAGATGGAGCTTGGGTGCCCTACCCTGTCCTCCATCGATTTTTTTCTTTTTCTTTTTGCTTTCTTTTTCCCAGTGATTAGGTTGCTTGTATTTCTCTGTTATAAACCAACTGATATTATTAATACTTTTGTCCTTTATTCTTAATATTCCCCTATCAGGTCCTAGTTTTCAGCATTTTTTCTTTTCCCTGTGCCTGGATGAAATCCCCCCACCCCCAATAAAAGAGCTTTTTTTTTTTTTTTTCTTTTCCCCCTTTTTCCTCATGACTAAC
>NW_006921765.1:3238025-3238588 GCF_000298275.1 Orycteropus afer afer | reverse complement strand
GGTTTTATATATACCATCCCATTGTCTTCTCGCTTGCATGGTTTCTACTGAGAAATCAGAGCTTGTTCTTACTGGCCCTCCTTTTTGCGTAACTTTTTGTGTGGCTTTCAGGATTCTGTCTTTGTCTTCGGTTTTGATTAATTTGATGATGATGATGTGTCTTGGTGATTTTGTTTTGGGGTCTATCCTGTCTGGGGTTGATTGGACTTCCTGAATGGATATATTCTCATCTTTCATCTTTTCAGGGAAGTTCTCCTCCAGCAAATCTTGGAAAATTTTCTCAGTGGTTTTGTTTTTCTCTACCTGTTCTGGTATTCCAATGACACATAAGTTATTCCTTTTGATGGTATCCCACATGAACCTTAGGCTTTCTTCTGTTTGTTTTGACTTTCTTTCTGATTGATCCTTTTCCAAAGATGAATTCAGGTATTTTTCTTCCATCTCATTAATTCTGTCTTCCATCTCATCAATCCTTCTCCTTTGCCCTTCCAATGTGTTATCTTTTTCTGACAATTTAGTATTAATCTTCTGGATTTTTATCTGTAGATTTTGAATAATTTCTA
>NW_006921765.1:3223071-3237925 GCF_000298275.1 Orycteropus afer afer | reverse complement strand
AAAGTATATGTGAACTGCTGTATGAAAAGTGAATTTACTCTGTAAATCTTCACCCAAATCCTAATTAAAATAAAATAAAATAAAATAAATGTACATTGAAAAACAACTTATAAAGTGAAAAATAAAACTCATGATTTAAAAAATGTGGACTAATTCTGTCATCAGAGATTTTGTGCTTCCTTTTAACTTGTCACAATTTAGTTTATGTTACTTTGATGTAGATATGTCAGAACATATGGAGTAGTAATAACTCTGTTTTCAAGTATATTCATTTTTATACTATAGGGATCCATTGTTTTTAAATTAGCAATATAACATTTTTAGTGTTTCAGCCTTCTGCAGCTACCTTTCCAAAAATAGTTGAATAATGAATTTTGTTGAAATGTTTGGATTGCAATTTCTTCACTGTTCTCTGTTTCCCAAAATAGATATATCAGGTGCCTATGTTACTATAACAGTGTCACCTCAAATAAATTCATTTAATTCTTGGTTTAACATTGAGTAATACTTTTCTTTCTGTCTTTAGAAGTCTCTCACATATGTCATTTATCAAGGTTATAGTTTGAAGGGTCCTTGTATAATTTTATAGTAAACAGTCAAAGTTAAAATTGTAGAGCACAGATATATACACACTAGACAGGAATGGTAATGGTAGTAAAATTCCATATTTCATGGATGGATTAATTGAAGTATAGTATGATTAAAGACCTTGTTATCTTGAATCTTAGGTCAGTCCTCTTTTCTAGTTTTTATAATTCCTACTTTCAAATACTTTCCTGCTAAAACTGCTATTAAAATTATCAGAAGAAAGAAATTAGTCCAGAATTAAAAGGAAAAAGGTGTCACCAAAAAAAAAAAAAAAAAAAATCAGCCAAGAACAGGGAAAAGAAATAATGTTGAAAACTAGAACTGGGAAAGGAAGATTAAGAATAGTAGTAAAAAGGACAAAAATACTACCAATAATAGTTGTTTTAAAACAGACAAATACAAGCAAACTAATCACCAGAAAAAGAAAGCAAAAAAGAAAAGAAATAAAAATAAAAAATGAGAGAAAAAAACAATCAGTGGAGGACAGGGCAGGGCACCCAGGCTCTGCCTGAGCACACAGACTGTGATGGAGTTCCTGTGGGCCCAGAAGTTAGGTGGGAGTCGCACCTCCATTCATCAAGTGGGTGTGGGGTATAAGAGTAACAAGAGGAATGTCATAAGTCCACAGTTCAACCCGCCTTTCTCTTCACCTTCTCCGTTTATTCCCCAGCCACCAGAGCAGTCCTCTGTGCAGTCCCTGGCTAGCAGAGCTGATTTTTAGCTTAATTCTTAAGCCCTAACAGCACTCAGGAATCTCCTAGCTATCTGTCCCGTCAGGATCACTCAGGATCACTGCCAGACTGCAGTTCCATATGTCTCCTTTTTTGGTATTTTCATGCAAATTCTTCTGCTCATTGGAGTTTAGTCCACTTCTATATCCTTCCCTTCAAGGCTCAGGGGTCAAGGATTATCTTCTGTGTCTGTGTTAATTGGTTTCCCTTTTCTTTGTTGAAGAGGGTCTGTGCAGTCTTTCTGCCTAGTCTGCCATCTTGCCAGAACTCCTGGAATTAGAAATCTTAATGCAAATGTCATTATAGTCTGACGGATGCCATTCCTTAGGAAAACAACCACTCTCCAACTATGAAACAGTTCATTATAGTCCTGTCCTTATTACCCACAATCACAAGCACGTAGACCCAGCTAGAACAACCATTATACCTGGATGAAGCATACAATAAATTATTCCCTGGTGTGGTGCAATGAATTTCTTAATATTTCTCTTCTAGAAATAGTTTTTGTGATTCCTACACAATGATTGAGTGAGACTATGCAAATAAGGTTCTTGTGGCCAACCAAGGAGATTGAACAGCTTGCTGCTAATACAAAAGAGCAGTATGGAAACTGTGATGGTTAAGGTTTTGTGTCAACTTGACTGGACCATAATTTTCAGTAATTTGGCAGTTGTATGTTGTGCCTCTATGCCTGTGGTTGTGGTCTCATTTTGGAATTAATTGTCTGTTACATTAAAGAGGCATGATTAGAGAAGGATGAATCTTGAGTCACAACTTGTTTTGGTTACCTAATGCCACTCTGACAGGAATATACCACAAATGGGATTGCTTTAACAAACAGGAGTTTATTCTCTTACAGTATTGGAAGCTAGAAGTCTGAGTTCAAAGCACCAGGCTCTAGGGGCTAGGTGAAAGTCCCTTGACCTTAGGTTTCAGCTCTGCCTCTTACTCCTGGTCCACTGAAGCTGGAGAATTTTCTTCACTCAGGCAGCTGCTGGATGCTAAGGCTGACAAACCCAAGGCCAACAAGCTAAAAGGCACAGTCCCAATATTACCAAACAACACAGCAGGCCACTAACTCAAGTACAGGAAAAGTCCCAAGATTAGCAGGGTGTGGCAGGCTGCTGAACAATGACTTGGCTACATACAGGGTTCAGAAGTGTTGGAAAGCTAGATACCTTCCTCAAAATTGCTTCTTATATACTGGAAAGAGCCTACATCCCTAAAGCAGTTACCCAGCTGCTCCAGTAGTTTCCACTATGTACTTAATTACCAATCTTGCCATGGGGAATAACTACATACAACTTCCCAGCCACTCAAAAACAGACCCAGCCAAGATGACACATAACCTTAACTGTCACACCACTTTACTAGAGAGTGTGAGTCATGTTACCACCCTTACCCCAATCGCCATCCTTCACAAACTTGTCCAGTCTTGTTCAAGTGAGGGGAGTTTCCCTAAGGGTGTGGTGTGCATCCAATACATATGAATGCTCTGGCAAAGTTTCTTTCATCCTGCATATGGCTCATCATCATCTGATCTCCAGTTCTTGGAACTTGAGCTAATAGCATATTGTAATGCCTGATTCAACCATTTCAGCAGACTTGTGAGCCAGCAACCTGACTTGTCAACTTGCGATTATTAGCACCTGCAACCATGTGAGTCAGGAGAAGCCTCTAGACTGACACCTGACCCACAGAATTGGGGCTAGTCAGCTTCCACAACTATGTGAGTTATTTCCTTGAAGATCAGTGAGTTCTGTGAGACACTACAGTGAAATATAGAACTCAAAGATGGGAGGGAGAGTATTGAGGGGTAGTAGTAATTTATGTTAGAGGTGTAGTAATTTATGTTAGAGATGATGGAGTGGTACAGTAGTTTGGAAAAGTTGGACATTTGAGATACCTTTAACTTCTGCCTTATAGGAGCAAGCTTTGAGCTGATCCTTCTAAAGAAATTATTCACGTACCTGGAAAGAGTGATATGTATATAGTAGGAAGATATTAAAATCAGGTCAAATGAGTCTTTACTTGAGGAGATTTGATATACAAATATTTTAAGGGAAAGATCCATTCATTTAGATTGGCACATCACATGGATATAGGCTGGTAGTTTTTATCAACCATATTTTACCAGATGGGGAAAACTATCCTGAATATAAATCCAACACACAGAAGGAAGTGGAATAAAAAGAAAGATAAATAGAAGTAAAATTTATGATCTTTTTGAATTTTTATATTCAACCATGTTTAAATGGTATCCAAGAAGCACTTTCAGTAATATCTTGCTGAAAATAATTAAAAAACAATTGCAGCAGTATATTGACAGGGAACTTCCAGAAATGCAAGCTGGATTCAGAAGATGATGTGGAACAAGGGATATCATTTCTGATGTCAGATGTATCTTAGCTGAAAGTAAAGAATAAAAGAAAAGTCTCTATCTGTGTTTTATTTACTAGGCAAAGACATTTGACTCTGTGGATCATAATGAATTATGGATAACATTGAGAATAATGGGAATCCTGGAACTCTTAATTGTGCTCACAAGGAACTGTACATAGACTAAGAAGCTGTCATTTGAACAGAACAAGTTGATACTACATGGTTTAAAATCAACTAGGGTGCGTGTCAGGGTTGTATCCTTTCACCATACTTATTCAATCTGTATGCTAAGCAAATAATATGATAAGCTAGACTATATGAAGAAGAATAGGACATCAGGATTGCAGGAAGATTCATTAACAACTAGTGATACACTGATGACAAAACCTTGCTTATTGAAAGTGAAGATGACGTGAAGCACTTACTGATGAAAATCAAAGACTACAGTCTTCAGTGTGGTTTATATATCAACATAAAGAAAATGAAAATCCTCCCAATTGGGCCAATATGCAACATCATGATAAAGGAGAAAAGATTGAAGTTGTCAGGGATTTCATTGTACTTGGATACACATTCAACACCATGGAAGCAGCAGTCAGGTAATTAGACATCATATTGTACTGGGCAAATCTGCTGCAAAAGATCTCTTTAAAATGTTAAGAAACAAAGATATCATTTTGAATACTAAGGTACTAAGGTGCCGTTGACTCAAGCCATGATGTGTTAGGCTGCGCTCCCTAGAAAAGCAAAACCAGTAAAGCTTATATGTGTGTGTATGTATGTGTATATATATATATATATATATATATATATATATATATATATATGTAATTTATCTTAGGAAAATGTCTCAAACACTTACAGAAGCTGGCAAGTCCCAAGTTCTTGGATCAAATGTCAAGCTGGAGGCTATTCCTGACTCACTCAGCTGCAGGGGAGGATGTGCTCAAGGTTGGCAGGAAGTATACCAGCTGTTGACTCTAGTGAATGACAATCTAAGAGTATCAGGCTGAATGGGGGATTGTTCACTCACAGTTGTAGGAAGTACAATAAGTTCCCAATCCACAGAAGAGTATCTCTTTTCAAAGGATGCCCATAAATATATTGGAAGCAGGCCACACCCCTAGGGAAACTCCCTTTCAACAGATTGGCTGCTCAAAAGATAATACACCTGATCTCAAGTTGACACATAACTCCAACTATCACAGTCCACCCCTTGTCAACTTGACAGTTGTACACATCTCCTTAACCATATATAATCTCTAAATAAGGACAGTTATCAAGCCATATTTGCACCTAATATGATACACTAACACACGCACAACTGAAACTCATTAAGCCTGTTACATTTAATAGTTCATAACAAAAGGAAACAAAAATATTTCATGCACGTAAACAATGAATAAATTTAACAATCAAAGTCTTCACTTCTGCAACTGGTCACGTGGTTGTACCTGATATTCAGAACTACCTTCTTCCACCACCCATTCTGTATTTCCCTTGCCCTCAGCAAGCAGCTCAGCTGGTCATGGTTCTTTGCCTGGTGGGGTGACCCAAACCTTCATTCCTGATGGGTATGGGCCATTAGTAGTTATATCATAATTGGGTTGCTGTGATTTTCCATTGACTTTAATCACAGGGCATGGTAGTACTAAGAGACCTCCTAAAGAATCTCCTGTATTCCAGACATATTCTTCTTTACCTTCATTATGTAATGTCAATTCAATTGCTCCTTGGTAATCAGGATCTGTCACACCCAATAGTACAGTAATGCCCTTCTTTGTTGATCCAGAGCCATGAGGAAGCCAAAATGGCCAGGTGGCATTCTTAACTTCCAGTTCAATGCAAATAGTATTGTTTCTCCAAGTGGGAACGCTCCTCCCTTTAGGACTAAGATATCCAGACCCTCAGAGCATAGGGTAGTAGGGACAGGAAGCAAAATTTTTGGGGGTGGGTGACTAGGGGTAGTGGTGAGTGGTATCACTCCCATTTCCACTCTTTGGTTCCTGGACTCATGAATCCTGGCTGTTGGAGAAAGAGCACCATATCTTGGGCATTAGTTTAGAGCATATACAGCCTCCTGGAGAACATTGTCCCAACCCTTCAAGGTATTGCCACCTAGCTGGCACCATAATTGTGTTTTCAGTAGGCCATTCCATCATTCTATCAAGCCAGCTGCTTCAGGATGATGGGGAACATGATAAGACCAGTGATTGCCATGAACATTTGCTGTGAAGTGAGTCCCTTGATCTGAAGCAAGGCTTTGTGTGATACCATGAGTATGGATAAGACATTCTGTAAGTCCTCAGATGGTCATTTTGGCAGAAGCATTACATGCAGAGAAGGTGAATCCATATCCAGAATAAGTATCTATTCAAATTAGAACAAAACTCTGTCCTTTCCATGATGGAAGTGGTCCAATGTAATCAACTTGCCACCAGGTTGCTGGCTGATCACCCTGATTCCATATTGCAGACTCAGTGTTGGTCTTTCCTTCTCACAGATTGGGCACTCACAGTGGCAGTAGACAAATCAGCCTTGGTAACTGGAAGACCATGTTGCTGAGTCCATGCATAATCTACATCCCTGCCACCATGGCCACTTTATTTATGAGCCCATTGAGCAATGACAGGAGTAGCTGGGGAAAAATGATGGCTGTTTTTCACTGAACATGTCATCATATCCACCTGATTGTTAAAGTCTTCCTCTGCCAAGGTCACCTTTTGGTGGGTATTCACTTTAGACAAAAATATCTTTACTCCTTTGGCCCATTCAGAGAGATCTATCCACATACTTCTTCCCCATACATCTTTGTCACCAATTTTCTAGTCATACTTTTCCCAAGTCCCAGACCATCCAGTCAAACCATTGGCCACAACCCATGCCTCTGGATACCTTCTTCTACATTATACCAAGCCAGGTCTGGTACTTCAACTTGACATAAGGTAGGCCACCACATAATCCAGGCTTCAGCACAAACAAACCAAATAAACAATTAGATCCTTTCCTAACCTCTCGAGCTGAAACATTGAATGAAGAATCTGTACTTAGTGGGCCTAAATCAATAAATTCAGACTGATCCAATGTTACATTCTTTGAACCATTATCCCACACCTCAGTAGCCATTCCCATACATATTCTCCAGGTTTCTGTCTGTACATGTTAGCAGAATCAAGTAAGTCTTTTGGAGTGTAGGGTACTACCTCCTCAGTTACACTTTGTATTTCACCTTTTGAGGCTAACTTGTACTTAACTTTAGTGATAGGTCTAGCAGCAACAATGGGTAGTTGGGACAGTTCCTGAGAACATTCAGCAATGTCTTCCATGGCATCTATATCAAGCAATCACCCAACAGGAACAGTTGGATTAATCCCATCAAACTGAAGTGGAGGGTATGGGGATAATGGTTTCATAATATTACCTTCAGATGGGCAGGATTCAATAGAATTTACAGGCTCCATATCCTCATCTCCCTGTCTGCCCATATGTCCTCATTCCAGGTTTAAGGATCCCATTTTTTCCCAATCAATGCTCTCACTTTAACTTCAGACACCATTTTGGGCTGGCAATTCAATTGGCATTGTAATTCAGCCACCCTTACAATAACACTCTGGGTTTGCTTTTCAGCAGTATCAGCAATATCATCTCTGTTACTAGAAGAAATAAGGCTTTCTTTGAGAGCACAACTGGAAATATTGAGGTCTTTTATGTGGCACTTAAGCTGTGACTCAGGAGTCCTGAAGTCATCTTGCTCTTTCACCACTTTGTCTAGCATGAGTAGGACCAACCAACCAGCTTCTTATACTCCTCATGCTGACAAAATTGCAGAAAAGTATTAAATATGCAATCAACCAGAGCCTCACTTCTCAAAAATACTTGATCCTTTGATGGTGTTATTTTACATATTAATGTTGCCACCTCACCAGTGTCAGGATCACCAGTGCCTTTACAATTAATCAAATTAGAGAACCAAAACAGAATTGATGAGAACCAATTTAGGAAACCCATCCTTATGATTTTCTCTCTCTAGAACCACTCCTGGTACCAAATGTGTTAGGCTCTAGAGAAGCAAAACCAGTAAAATGTTGTTGTTCCGGTTGTTATGTGCCATCAAGTCAAACCTGACTCATAGTGACCCCTCCTTGGGTTTCCAAGGTGGTATCACTACAGAAGTAAATTGCCCAACCTTCCTTCTGAGGAGTGGCTGGTGGGTTTGAACTGCCAGCCTTCTGGATAGCAGTCAAGTGCCTTAGGCATTATGTTACCAGAACTCCTCAGTAAAATGTGTATATGTGTATATAGAGAAACTTATTTTAGGAAAATGGCCCACACACTTATAGAAGCTGGCAAGTCCCAAGTTCTTGAATCAAATGTCAAGCTGGAGGCTTTTCCTGATTCATGAAAGTGCAGGAGCTGACAAACTCAAGGTTGACAGGCAGTGTACTGGCTGCTGACTCCAATGAATGACAAATCAAAGATATCCAGGCCAAATGGTGGATTGTTTGCTCATGGACAGTTGTAGGCAACACAACAGAATCTTGATCCTTAAAATACATATATATAAGCTTATATATATATATATGTGTGTGTGTGTGTTTTACTGGTTTTTCTTCTCTAGAGAACCCAGCCTAACCCAGCAACTTAGAAATAAGCCTGCTGGTCCAAAAAACTAACTATTGAAAACCCTGTTGACCATAATTATCCTCTGACACACATGGGTCACTATGAGTTGGTGTCAAATCCATGTTAACTGGTACTGGTAACTTTGTAGTTAAATGAGCAAACAAATAGCTGTTTCAATTACACTTCTGATATGTATTTCTTGAAGTAAGAACCTGTGTTTTGACTAATATAACACCTAATTAAAATACAGGAGAAACAAGATGAAAATAATGACATAGTGGTAATTGAATAACATGATATCTTAAAAGCTTCCCAAAAACTCAATTAAACTAAACAGCATTGAAAAAAATGAAGTTCACTAAATGGAGTCTTTTTTTCCCCATGATTTTTAGATAAATGCCTGCTGTGTCTGTCTCTCCTTCCAGAGTCAAACACAGGCATTGTATCTTAGCACTTATGTTAACAGAAATAAATCAAATGCAGATTCATTGCACAAAATGAAATGAACCCAAAAGAGAAGCATTTAGTATAATGTTATTTATAAACATGAAGTCCATCCACTAACCAATGTGAGCAAACTGATATCTTAAATATGACCTTTTAATGAAGGAATGAATAAAGTGGGTGAAGAGAAAAAATCTTACCTTTTCTGTAATCTAGTACAGGTATGGAAAACAAGTGATATACTTGATCCTACATATAAAAGCTATATGATGCTATATGAAAGCTAACTTTGTCTATCAAAGATTTTATCAGATATTAGAAATCACAGGAAATGGTTATTGCAAAAATAAAACATTGTCATGCAATTCTCTCTCCTATACATATATCGACATTTATAAATTGGAGTTTAAATTCATCAAAAAAGAAAGAATGTTTCTAGATCCCAGTTTTCTCATCTGGGTTAGATAAGATGATATAAAAAGTCTACTCCTGAAAATATTTGTGAGTTGCCATTTTGAAATTCCATATAATATGTGGATAAATAATTTTCTTAGAAAACTTGAGGAATCATTCAAATGTTTTCTTTCTTAACTGTGGTGTAAAATGAATCCCGTTATTGTTCCTAACCTATGGCACCAGCACAGAGTGCTGGTCTTGTTGCCAGGACATTTGCTATTGAGGTTCAAAATCCAAGGGATATTTCACTGTTTGTGGCAGTAATTCATTTAGATGAGTACAGATATTACCATTCACTTAGTCCTCCAAACTAAAATATCTTACTTATTGCATTCATTATCTAACAAAGCTTGTTAACTATGCACCATCATAACTTGTCAGTCTCATCTCTAGCCATTCACAAATGCTGTAATCCTGCAAACAATTCCCTTGCCATACAGTGCCTTCTACCTTCATCCTCATCACCTGACCTTTTTTTGGCTTTATTTTCCCACAAAGAGAATTTGTCATTCAGAACATGAGCTAAATGTCACCTTTTCAGTGAAGTCATTTGTCTCTTGAATTTCATATTGGTTTCTGTTTTAGTACTTTCTTTGTTTCTTACTCTTACATGGTCCATACAACACTAGTGAAATTTGTTTACTCAAGTGTCTGTCTTCCACTAAGTTGTAATTTCCTCCATGTTTAAGGGATTTTTAAAATTTATATCTGTGTTATCCTGCCTGGTACCTGGCTCTTAAGAGAGCCTTGCTGAGTGAATGAATCCATTAAAGATTTTGAGGAATACATAATATTTTGGAAATGACCAATGGAGGCATGGATAATCACACAGAAGCTGAAATAGAAATAAAGCGGTGGGAGAAGACACAGGAAAAAGAGAATAAATAACAAAGTTAAATACTCTAGACACTTTTATCATCAAATGAATTCAGAACAGTAATTATTGAAACTTGTTGTGTGCAAGGCATTTTTATTTGTCCTGAAGTATTCTTTCTCTGAAAACTTTTAAATATTATTATGGTGATCTTATATAAATGCACCTGTTAAACAGCAATATAATGGAAAACAAATGATAATTGTTCAAAATAGAGAGATTATGAAAAGTGAACCGAACCAGAATACATCTTCAAAAAAGAGAGAGAACTTGAGTTATACATGGAAGGGCATGTAGGATTTAAATAGGATAATAAAATAGATAGTGTTAAAGTTGGAAAGACCTTCAATGATTGTCTAGAATGTACATCCCATGGCCACTTGAGCATGGCATATACATGATAAATACTTGAATGTATGAATGCATGTCACCAGCTGAATGCTCTTATTTTATATGTGAATATACTAATGTTCCAACAAATATTCGATTATGGAAGGTTAGAACATAATTGTGAGTGGCAAGTACTCTAGTGTCAAAATGCCTGGGTTCAAATCACACCTTAATAACTACCTAATTTTTCCAAGATCATTTTTTAATCTTTAAAATGAAGATAGTAATAGCACATATTTCAAAAAGCTGTTTGAATGCTTATAGAGATCCTAGCATATAAACCAGTTGGCATTGACTTGATTCCAACTCATGGGTGACTCCTTGTGCATTAGAATAGAACTATCCACCAGAGAGTTTCAAGAAGTAATTTTTGCAAAGTAGATCACCAGGTCTTTCTTCCACAGTACCTCCAGGTTGACTCCAATCTCCAGCTTTTCAGTTAGCAATCAAGCACCTAGCTGCTTGCACCACTTAGGGACTTCCTAGAGTATAGTAGGCACTCAGTTAAAGTTATCCATTACTATTAAGTAACAATAATAATTAATGACTGGAATTTAACTAGAATACAAGTCTTCTGATTTCCAGTTCAGACTCATTTCATGAGAAACGTTGTTTCAAATAGGTTGAATAGTTACTTAAATGAACAAAAAGTTATTTTATATAGCCAGTGAATAAAACAGTTTATTGAATAAAAATTCTACAATCTGTAAAAGACTGCAGGGACTCTGTATCTTTTCCATTTCAATTAATCTCATCTTGTTTCTGTCATCTATGCATGCATTACCAATGTCACAGTGGCAAAGGCACAGTGGTGTTGAAAGACCAGCCATTTTGCCAAAGGCCACGAGAGCAATGGTTGAATGAACCACAGTGACTTCACATAAAAAAAAAAAAAAAAAATCTGATAGTCCTAGACAAACCTACAAACTCATGATTTCATAATTTGAAGGAACCTTGGTATTTGGTACCTGATACTGAAAGTACTGAAATACCTAACATGAGCCAGAAGGGTGAGTTAAATTTTAGTCAGAAATGCCAAAAGAAGAGTGAAAATAGATGAGAAAGAGCTCAAGGGAAAACATAACAGCAAATGCTTCATAAATTAGAGGGAATAGATTTTATGGAAAAAAAAATAGACACTGAATGTGATTTGAAGTTATGAATATAATTTTGGGCTATGCTTACTTTGCATAATAAATGAGATGGTAAGCACTCTGTGATTTCCTGTTTTACAAGGAAAATGCATTTTCAAAGCTCATTAAAAGGCAGCCTAGTCTAGCTGGACATCAGAAAGCTCCCAGAAGCCAAAATTTTGATGATTCAAGCACTAATGAGTAAGAAATGTGTGGATGCAATTTCCTTTCCAATGAATGGGAAAAACTGCTCATTGCAAAAGCCATTTTGCAATTCTGCTGGACCAGAACCTCTGAAAAATACTCTAAGGCACAAATCACCTGGAGCAGTGTTGAAGGAGACAGCAAGGTGCTGAGAGAGGGCAAGAAAGAATGGAAGAGATTTACTTGACTCTGTGTCTTTTGTTCTATTTTGTGACCAAGAGCCTCATTTCAAAGATAGCTATTCTTTTCCGCCTGCCAAGGACGTGACAAAATAGAATTGTTACTTATTTTGCAATCATGTGGAAACCATGATTTAAACAAAACTCTCAGTAATATTATTATTATAATAAAATATGAGTAGGGCCTAATCTTAATTTTAGCCTTCTTAAAATCAAGGAAATAAGTAACTTCAGTTAATTTCAAATTGATGTCTCAGATCTTTAGAAATTATTTTGTACAGCTAGCCTAGAACACTTACTGAGAGGCACTGTGAATCTGTCACTAATTATCCTAACTGGGAATGGAGTTAAAAAGGTTTTAATTTTCTTTTTCTCACTTGAGTTTTTTTTTTTTTTTTTTTAAGAGGGAAAGATATTAGACTTGTGAGCTTCTGAGACTTAATCTAATTGGCTCTGAGCATGACTCTGATCAAGAAAGATATTTTACCATTTGAGAGTAAGAACCACAGAGAACTGCAGAATATATTGAGAATGCATAGTGGTGATTTTCAACACAGACCCATGAAGATTAATGTTGAGTTTAAACCTGTTCTCCATACAATATTTAAATGATAAATGGTGAAATCAGGTCTCAAAGGACATCTTAATTTGTTAATAATGGAATATCACATTAGAGGATCAACCCATTCCATTGACATTGAAATGATTTAGTAGAATTTGTGCAGATTAGAAATAGCAAGCATCAAGGAACAGATGCCATACACACCTACTTTCATCAAAAGGTAAAATTAGTTTCTAATATAGGAAAGCATGAGAATATCATTCCAGTGGTGGGTGGGGAGAAAGAGAAAGTAGAACTAAGAGTTGAACTTGAGAAACACAATGCGGAAAATATTTTAGCATCAAGTTTACTTTCTCTTTATTCCTTGAGATATTTTATTATTATTATTAGGATTGCAATCTGATCTGGAATATTGAAATCTATTTTCCCAAATGACAAGTTATTGTATTAATAATTTGGCACACATTTGTTGTATAATTGCCATCTAGTCAATTCCTCAATTCTAGCTCAGTGACCCTGTGTAACAGAGAAGAACTGTCCTGTTGAGTTTCCTAGACTATAATTTTTATGGGAGAAAATTGTCAGATCTTTCTCCCAAGGAGTTGTTGGGTGGTTTCTAACTGGCAACCTATCAGTTAGTATCAAAGTGTAGTGCTTAACCCTTTTCAATACCAGGGCTCTTTTTAAAAGGTGGACAAAGAACAATACAATGAAAACAAACATTTCATTTTTAAAAGGAATAAATAGGAGACACATAGCAGTCACTGGTCTATAAGAATGATGGATTCTTTTAGGACAGACATGTTAAAAATAAAACAGCATCTATTTTGTAAATTTAATATAATACATTACTTATTATTTCATAATAATATAAAAAATATATATGTTGTTGTTGTTATGTGCCATTGAGTGGGACCTGACTCATAGCGACTCTTCTTTGGGTTTCCAAGGCAGTATCACTATGGAAGGAGATTGCCCAATGTTCCTTCCGAGGAGTGGCTGGTGGGTTTGAAGCACCAGTCTTCTGGTTAGCAGTCAAGTGCCTAAGGCACTACACTTCCAGGGCTCCCCCAAAAATATATAGTAAGACATAAAATTTTATGTTGTTGTTAGATGCTGTCATGTCTGTCTCAATTGATAGTGACCTTATGTACAGCAGAACGAGACATTGCCCTGTCCTACACCATCCTCACAATCGTTGTCATGCTTGAGCTACCATGTCACTCCATCTCATTGAGGGTCTTTCCCTTTTTTCACTGACTTTTCACTTTACCAAGCTTAATATCCTTCCCCCTGGGACTGGTCCCTTTTGACAATATCACAAAAGTACCAGACATGAAGTCTTGTCAATCTTGCTTCT
Source organism: Orycteropus afer afer (assembly GCF_000298275.1). Classification (NCBI taxonomy): domain Eukaryota; kingdom Metazoa; phylum Chordata; class Mammalia; order Tubulidentata; family Orycteropodidae; genus Orycteropus; species Orycteropus afer. Next base: position 3,223,999 of record NW_006921765.1, on the reverse strand, counting down.
AAGGAGCATTCCTGTTGTACTTCCTCCAAGACAGATTTGGTTATTCTAGCAGTCACTATTCCTCACTAATACCACAATTCAAATGCATGAATTCTTCTGTGGTCTTCCTTATTCATTGTGTGCTCTCATATACATATGAGGCTGTTAAAAATACCACTGCTTAGGTGAGATGCACCTAAGTCCTCAAAGTGATGTCTTTGTTTTTAAACACTAAAAGGGGCTTTTGCAGCAGATTTGCTCAATGAAAGACACCACTTGATTTGTTGACTTTTGCTTCCATGGGCATGATTGTGGATTCAAGTAAAATGAAATATTTGATAACTTCAATCTTTTCTCCATTTATCATGATGTTGCTTATTTGCCCAGTTGTGAGGATTTTTGTTTTCTTTATGTTGAGATGTAATCTATACTGAAGGCTGTACTTTTTTACCTTCCTCAGTAAGTGCTTCAAGTCTTCTTCACTTTCAGCAAGAAAGATTGTGTCATCTGCATATCACAAGTTGTTAATGACTCTTCCCCTAACCCTGATGCCATGTTCTTCACGTAGTCCAGCTTCTTAGGTTAGCATCGGGATTGAATAAGTATGGTAAAATGATACAACCCTGACACACACCTATCCCAATTTTAAACCATTCAGTATTCCTTTGCTATGTTCGTACGGTAGAATTTTGCAAGACCAATGACTTGTTCATTGCAAACACTTTTTTTCTACAACACAAACGAAGGCTGTACATGTGGACTTCACCAGATGGAATACACAGGAATCAGATTGACTACATCTGTGGCAAGAGGGGGTGGAAAAGCTCAATATCTTCAGCCAAAACCAGGCCAGGAGCTGATTGTGGAACAGACCATCAACTGCTCATATGCAAATTCAACTTGAAGTTAAAGACAATGAAAACAAGTCAAGAGAGCCAAAGTATGATCT
>NW_006921765.1:3218020-3221611 GCF_000298275.1 Orycteropus afer afer | reverse complement strand
ATGCTGAAAGTACCATGGACTGCTAAAAAAACTAACAGATCTGTCCTGGAGGAAGTGCAGCCAGAATGCTCCTTGGAAGCAAGAATGGCCAGACTCCGTCTCACCTATTTCGGTCATGTTGTCAGAAGGGACCATTCCCTGGAGAAGGATGTCATGCTTGGTAGGGTGGAAGGTCGACGAAAGAGGGGGAGACCTTCAACAAGATGATGGATTGACACGGTGGTTGCAATGATGAGCTCAAGTATAGCAGGGATTGTGGGGCTGGCGCGGGATTGGGCAGTGTTTTATTCTACTGTGCATGGGGTCGCTATGAGTCGGAACCAACTCATTGGCACTTAACAACAACAACATGTTCAAACAACTGCCTATTGGTTAATCTATAGGTTCCTCTATAGATTACAAATGATCTAAAATTCTCATTCTTTCAATTTTTTAGTAAGAGACAAAATACTGAGCATTTTGATATTTAAAATGTGACTGTCTACAACAATAGAATGAGTAAGATCCCAGTTTTCACTTAATAAATATTCCATTGTTGTTGTTGTTGTTGTTATGTGCCGTCGAGTCAAACCTGACTCATAGCGACCCCTCCTTGTGTTTCTGAGGCAGTATCACTACGGAAGTAGGATTGCCCAACCTTCCTTCCTAGGAGTGGCTGGTGGGTTTGAACCACCAGCCGTCTGGTTATTAGACAAAGCATTTTTACATTTCATATTAAAACATCACACACACACACACTCACAGATACGTTGATAACTTTGGAAAATGAGTGATGCAATGAATTTGTTATTGGGTCCAACTTCCAAAACATCCAATTGAGTGGTGATAATATAATTTATTATAAAAGGGAGTGGACAGTTTTTAATGATCAGAGCCCAAAAATATGTTGTACTTATTTATTTATATTTTGCCAATCTTCTTTCTTTGCCATGCTTGGTTCTTTGTTGTAGGCAGTTGGGAAGTCTCTTGGTAGTTTAGAACTGTAAAACATTTTCATTTTGAAGAGATTTATAATATGCCATTTCTAGTTCTGTAGCATTGAATCAGCCAGAAAACTCTAGGCATACACACATTTTTTTTTTTTAATATCATTTCCAATTTTCCCCTGAAATTGGTGCCAATATTTGATTATCTGTGCTAACAGAGGGGAATAGGGATCTAGAGAGATTCCAAAGTAGTTTATAATTGGTTTTAGAGTATAATGATAACTTTCCACTGTTTCTCCTTTTCTCATGTGGTTTTCCTTAGCCTAATACTAACATAAACTCCTCGGAAATGCATGTAAGTTAGATGACAAAACGAAAAGTAGTTCAGTGTTAAATTCTAGCAATAGATAATCTACAATGTAGAAAATTTGGTATTTTCATTATTACTTTTGAATTTGGAGAACAGTTTTTGGCCACCTTTGTGAAAACTGCGTTCATAATTTGACTCAGTTGAGGACTTTCCAGGGAATGTGAGAGCAGCATATAAATGTCACAAATGGTTTTCTAAATTTTGCCACCTATTGATGACTTTCTCAAAGTAATTGAGAAGCTTGAGATTTTTCTTTTGGTGGGAAAGGAACACAAAAGCTATACAGTCAAGGTATTTGAAGAGTGATTAGAAATTTCTAGTTTATATAGACTGTCTGAATCATGCCAGAAAGTGTAGGAAAAGTAAGATAATAAATTACCTGCTTTATTGGCTCATAGAAAAGCAAATTTTATCTATGTAAGCTACCAAATTCCACAGTGATATTTCCCCTTAGGAACATCATGACCTAGTTTCCAAAGTGTCTGATGTTCTGGTTTAGAGGCTGTTAGTGTCATTCTATCAAGAAATCTCTCAGTGCAAAAAAGACAGGACAGTTAAAGGAATTCACTTGAGAAATATTTGAAGGTTGAATGTCTTGAGTATCTAGGATTATTAATGTCTATTTCTTCCCATTCATTTCTTCTAAATTCATTAACAAACTGCAATATGCAGATGACACCAACTTGCTTATTGAAAGTGAAGTTTACTTGAACACTTACTGATGAAGATCAAAGACTATAGTCTTCAGTATGCATTACACCTCCACATAAAGAAAAATAAAAATCCTCACAGATGGACGAATAAGCCACATCATGATAAATGGAAAAAAAAAAAAATATTTTGGATCCACAATCAACACCAATGGAAGCAGCAGTCAAGAACTCAGATGTTGTATTATACTGGACAAATCCATTGCAAAAGATCTCTTTAAAGTGTTGAAGAGCAAAGATGTCACTTTGAAGACTAAGATTGAGTAACCCAAACCGTGATCTTTCTAGTCACCTCATATTCATGTGAAAGCTGGACAATGAATAATGAAAACTGAAGAAGAATTGATGCCTTTGAATTGTTGGAGATGAATACTGAAAATACCATGGATTGCCAGAAGAACTAGGAAATGTGTCCTGGAGGAAGTATAGCTGGAATGCTCCTTAGAAGCAAGAATGGCCATATTTCTTCTCTCCTATTTTGGTCAAGTTGACAAAAGGGACTAGTCCCTTACTAGTCATGCTTGGTAAAGTAGGGGATGAATGAAAAGGGGGCAGACCCTCAACAAGATGGATTGACCATCTGGCTGCAAGGGTGGGATAAAACATAGCAAGGATTGTGAGGATGGGACAGGATGTGGCAGTATTTCTTTCCATTGTACATAGGGTCACTATGAGTTGTAGCTGACCCCACAGCACTTAACAACAACAATTTATTTCTCCAAGATTGGATACCCTATAATATGGCTTTTTACTATTTTCATGAGAGACCGGGTGAGTATACACATGCCAACCAAATTTTATTTCTTACTGTGAATTCCAAATTAAAAGACAAAGGTGAAGTAGGACTTGGAGACCAATTAATCCTGTTCCCCATTGGTTGTACTTATCCCAGTGGTATCTGTACTTCTATTCTCAAAGTTCTTTGGGCTCCATAAAAGGAGCATTGAAAACAGTATTGCACATTCTAGATAAAGATTCAAAGAAGGAAATAATACATGAATAGTTATGTGTAGCTATTGGCCAATTCACTAATAAGTTAATAAGTCAGGTCACTGCATACTTTCCCTACATAGTGAGAGATATATTCTGAGTGTACACCCAGTGCTAGAAATCCCATTCAAGAATAAATATTCCTTGTCTTCTTCTTCTTCTTCTTCTTCTTCTTCTTCTTTTTTTTTTTTTTTTATAGAATATCACTGACATTCTTTTCAGCATTAACTCAAGAACAAGTAAAGCTGAAAATGCTAAAAAGTCAAAACAACAAAATTCAACCATACGGGAAGTATGTAAATATGAAAAAAAAAACCCTCACGTTCTGCAGGTTGCCTTTTTTTTTATTTTAAATAAGCAAATAAATAAAATGAATCGCTAAGCAATGAAAGTTGCTAAACATTGGAAAGAATTACAGAGGTGGCAGAAGAATAGTTTCAGGTGACCATTAGGCATAGATGAATACTCACTGACTTCAAAAATTTGCAAGGTGACCTAGGTAGCCAGCATAGAGAATTTTTCATGCCCCTTAGTCTTACCTACTCATTATATTTTATAATTTTGCCATTTCTCTTAAATTATATATATATGTAAC
>NW_006921765.1:3211516-3217920 GCF_000298275.1 Orycteropus afer afer | reverse complement strand
ATTATATACATAATAAATTATATTTAATATATAATTATATATATATAAACACACACACATATATATACATGTATATATATGTGTGTATATATATATATTCACATACATATATTTAAACAGCTTTATTAAAGTGGTCTGATGTTAGGGCTCTAATTCCAGCAAACAAGAGCTTGAGTGGAGTAGTCTATGAAAGAAGAGCAACAGTTAAAAGAGCCAGAAAGTAGAAAAAGCTAGAAAATAAAACTTCCAGCTATATCAGCTTTGACATAAGTAGCTCTGGTGGCACAGTGTTTAAAACATTTGGCTGCTAACTGTTACGTTGGCAGTTCAAACCCACTAGCTGCTCCATGGGAGAAAGCTGAGACCTGCTGCTTGTGTAAATATTTACAGCCTTGGAAAATCTATGGGGCTGTTCTACTTTGTCTTATATGTTCACTATGACTCAGCGCCAATGGGATTGTCAGTTGGTAGCATTGTTATTTAAGACAAAAAACTAACATAATCATTCAGCCTAAGGGACATTAAAATCAGTTGCTGTAGAGGGGATTCTGACTCAGTGATGCCATGTGTGCCAGAGCAGAAAAATGTTCCCTAGAGTTTTTTTTTTTTATATATATGTACATATATATATGTTAATATTTTACTTTATTTTTGTAGAGAATGTGCAAAAGGAAACTGGTTCTTATTCAGTTTCTTCATATATTCAGTGACATTAGTTATGTTCTTCAATTTATGTCAACATTCTCATTATTACCATTCTAGTTGTTCCCCTCCAATTAATTAAATCTCACTGCTCCCAAAAATATCTCATCTATGCTGTAGAGTACTTATTGTCCATTTGGTTACATACGGATTTTTTTTTAAAAGAGCACAATTCTCAAGGGTGAAATTCTTCGGTATTTGACCTAACTTAGTTATAAAGTGATTTCAGGTGATGGTTTCAGTTCAAGGCTTAAAGAATATCTCAAGACAATAATTTTGGGAATTTAGCCAGTCTTCATAGGTCTAGAAAGTCTGGATTCTTTGAGAATTTGTAGCTCTCTTTCACAATTTTACTATTCTCTATCAGGATCCATCTATTGTGATCCTGATGAGAAGTTTCTGTAGTTGCAGCCATGCACTATCTTCTGTTCTCCAGGTAGAGGAGGTCATGGTTCATGGGACGATTATACCTCTATTCAATTTTGTTCTATGATTCTTGGTTATTTTTTCATTATTTTTTGTGCTACATGAGTAGAGAACATACTTGTATCTCAGATGGCTGCTAGAAAGCTTTTAAGACTCCAGATACTACTCATCATTCTAGGATGTAGCACTTGAATTTTATGAAGTATGTTATGCCAATTGACTGACTTAAGAGACTGACTCTGAGACTTCAAACCAAGAAAACGAATGCTATGAAATGATTAGCTAATGTCTGAGAAATATCTACATTTGTAGCCCCTGTGGCATAGAGTGTAGAGCATTTGACTGCTACCCAGAAGGCTGGCAGTTCAAACCCACCAGCCACTCCTTGCAAGGAAGACTGGGCAAACTACATCCATAGAGATAACACCTCGGAAACCCAAGGAGAGTTCACTATGAATCAAAATTAACTCGACAGCAATGAGTTTGTTTGTTTGTTTTTTAATAAAAGTAAACTCACTGCAGCGGAGTTGGATCTGACTCATAGCCACCCCTCCTTGGGTTTCCGAGGCAGCATCACTATGGAAGTAGATTGCCAAACCTTCCTTCCCAAGAGTGGCAGGTGGGTTTGAACCTCCAGCCTTCTGGTTAGCAGTCAAGTTCATTAGGCACTATACCTTATATATAACAGCATTTACCAACTCATTCTTTTTCTTGTGGACAACTTAATGACACTGGTTATATTGGTCTAGCTGTGCAAACTTCACCCACAATGGATGCTACATTTTCCATCACCATAAACAAAGAGTGACTAGTACCCAGAGAATAATTCTCCCTCTGTTCACCTCCAACCATTGTAACCACCTATGAATGTTTTTCTCTGGAATTATATCTATTCTTGTCATATAATAAAAGTGAACTCATACAATATTTGTCCTTTGTGACTGACTTATTTTGCTGAGCTTGTCTTACAGGTTTATTTACATTGCAAGATGATTTGGGAACTCATATTTCTTTAAAACTGCATAGAATTCCATTTTGTTTATCCATTCATCTGTTGATGGGCATTTAAGATGTTACCATCTTTTTGCTATGGTGAATAGTGCTGCAATGAACATAGGTGTGGATATGTCTGTCATATCTCTTCCATTATTAGATCCATACAGTATATATCTAGGATTGGGATCTAATTGGGGCCTCTATAACAGTGAGTCTTAAAAAAGGGCCTCATCTTACAAACTACAGAACCAGAGACTCTTTGGGACATACATGTTCCATTAGTGTATCAAAATCTATATTACTTCAAATATTTTTTTTTCTTTCATTGAAAATGCCTTCCATTACTGGAAATATATAGTTTCAATAAAAATTTCAAAGCAGAAAACAATTCAGTCTTGAAAACTTTGAACATAAGCCATTCTCTTTTAAGTTACATTTCTAGAGTATCTTGTCATTACACTATTGGTGGACCATAGGCAGAATAAATGGACAAATGTATTAAAATTCTAGGTATCATAATAAGTACTTTTGGCAGAAATAGGTAGGTCATAAGTAGATGAAAATAAGTCTTTCAGAATAAAACAAAAACATTTGACTCAAGAAAATATAGGAAACAGAAAACAAACTTAGGAGTCCCATAGCTGGAACCATATTGACATGGTCTTCAACAGTAATGAGCCTTAAGGAATAGTGCCATAAACATAAACTCCTCCAGGAAAAGAGGTAAGCTAGAGCTAGAAATGAGCTTCCAATGAAAGAGTAAAAATAACTAATATTTTACAAGGCTTTGAAGTTTATAAGTGCTTTCAAGTATGCCCTCCTTTGAAACTTTCAATTATTGTGCAATGTATGTAAACCTGTAATTTTATTTTGCAAATGAGGAAATACTTACTGAAAGGTTTAACTTTCTTTCTCCACATCATATAGTTAATAAGTGGTAGACTTTGATTTAAGCTAAAATCTTTTGATTAGAATTCTCATTTTTTTTAACATGTAGATGTAGCATACAGAGTATAAATATGTTTAAAGATGAGATTCAGAAAGGAGTGTGTTCCAGCTAGATTATACAGGAAAAGGTGCCAATAGATGCTGTAAATAGAAATTGCAGTATCATTAAGATTTTTTATCTGTCCGTGTAAGCTACATAAAGAAAGAAACACTCATATCCAATTGATAAATTGATCTGACTTATTTAGTTTATAAACACATTGAAGCCCAAGCCTTCAAATCTTCGAAAATTATATGTTTGGACAGGGCATGACATTGAAATAAGATTCACCAACATCTTCTGCCTAGATGACAACATGTGGAAATAGAAACTGTGTACTTTAGCTATGGCCTGAGCCATTCTTCTGGTAGCAGCACCACCAACGGATTGCATAAAAGATAATCCCTCAAACATTAAAGGACAGATTCTGTACATGTGAAGTGTCTTAGTCTGTAGTAAAAATAAAATGTGAAAATCTTATCAGCATGAATATGTATGTATATGTATGAGATGAATATGTATGACAGTCAAGAGGTCACAGTTGAGAGAATGTTACATGTTAACATTTTCATCAACCAAACATTGGAGTTTTCCAGCCTTAATATATTCTAAATATATTCTAGCATTCACATTTTATTAGTCCATTGTCTTTGGTATTTATTTATTCATTGTTCATTGGTCAGTAGATCTCCACAACTGGCTTTCACACAATGCAAATATATGTACAAATACATTTTACCTTTATCTGGTATATTATATTCTAGAATTGCTTAGTCTTTTTACTAGACTTATCACAGTTTATTTATTAACTCATATATCACATCATAAACATAATTAGAAATATTGTTCTTCTCTGATACACAACTTAATGAGTCTAATTATCTAATTTTTGAGAACAAAAATAGAGTTTCCATGATAAAATAGAGCCCTCACAAGCAACACATGTGTTTTATCAAAAGTTTGTCCTTATTAGACACTCAAGTGCTTAAAATCATTATAATTTTTTTTATCTGCAGAATTAAGTTCAAGAAAATTATTTAACATTACTCTATAGAAACTCTAATATTAATTTTAAAAAATTCATATGAATGTTTACCTTTAATCTGACCATTTCATTATTTATAAATTAATGTGGTTTCCATATGACATTGATGATATATATCAGTTCATTGGCTGGGGAGATCATAGGAAATCATGTTCATCTAAAACACTCTGTCCTCAGGAAATATTCTGGACCGCTGTGAAGAAACATGAAACATTTTTTTTTTTCAACTAACATATAAAGTTATATTGCAAGAGCTTTTCATAGGTAAACCCCTAAATGTATCTTTTGTCTTCTATTATTTTAAGGTAAATTATTAAATCTACATAAATACATGGACATACTTTAAAAAAATCAGAAGATGCTAAAGGCTTATAGTAACAGCAACAACAAAAATCATCAGTTCTCTCTATCACTCCTTACCTATTTCTGTACCCCTCAAGGAACAAATTTCAATTAATTCTGTTTTCTTGTTTTTACCTTAATATTTGTGTATGCCATGTTTATACTGCAATCTACATACTCATCAATTTCAGACATTGTTAGTGGTAGTTCTATTAATTCTTCCTTCCTCTTCCTCCAGTTGAAAACATAATAATATTTCACTATTTGATTAATTTCATTATTATTTTTATGACTATGCAAATACTATTTACTATGGAGCTTAGTTAAGGACTATTGTTACAATCCTTTTCTTATGCAACAGTTTCCTTTCCTCTATCATCATGGAAGTTAACTGTTACTCTCTTTCTCATTTTTCTTAGTTTTATTGAATCTTTGGACAAATCTTTCACACTAGCAGCTTTATAAAATGTCAGTTGGTATAATTTTCCACATGGCCAAACCTGTCAGTTCATTTACCATTCCTTTATTTCTCTAGAAATATTCCCTTGGAATCCTCCATCCATCTTCACTGGTTGCTCTGAAGGTCTAAAGCATAGAATTCTTTTTCAATTTTAGACTTTCCCTCTGCAATTTTTGTGAGCATTGTCTTTATAAGTTTCCTATGCTGGGTCCCATATTTCTTTCCCCTTGCTTTAGTGGAACACGTCTTTCCATGACTTTCTCAGCCAAGTATGGGAGGTAAATGTTTTAAGTCTTAAGTGTCAGAAAATGCTTTTGTTCTGTCATCACTAGATTATTAGCTTGGTTTGGTATAGAATTCAAGACTGGAAATTATTTCCTTAGCACTTTGAAGATATTCTTTTATTGCCGTTTCTTCTCCAGTGTTGGAAATGTGATTCTTTACCTTTTTTTTTTTTTTTTTTTCCTCCGTAGAAGTGTTATTTATTTATTTATGTATTTGTTTGTTTGTTTTTCTCACTCTCTTTTCATTCTTCTGTTCACTTGTTGGTCCCTTTCATTAGAGTCATGTTAAATTCTAGACACAGTTACATTGAATTGGTTCTTTGATAATTTCCTCCCATAATTCTCTATGCTTTCTTTTGATAGAATTCCTACTATTTGAATGTAGAAATCTTTACATCCTACAGGTTTTCCCTGTAGTTTTCTTATTTTTTATAATTTTTTGTATATTGAATCAATTCTACTTCCTTGGAGATTTCCTCTACATATATTCAGATCCTTTTACTATCTTCTTAATTTAAATGAGACTTCTATTTTACAACATTTTTAGACTTATAATAAAGTTGCAAAGATAGTAAACAGTTTTCATATATCCCTTACCCATATTATAAACTTGAATATAGTCTCACGGCATGCTCCAGTAACTTTGTACCTAAGTATACCCAACTGACATGAAAACTATATGCACAGAAAAACCTTTCTATGAAAATTTATAATCACTTTCATCATAACCAAAAACTGGAAGTGATCAAAATGTGCATCAACAAATGAATAAACAAACTGTGATACCTCTATACTACAGAATACTATTCAGTGACAGTAATAATGAACTGTTAATCAAGGTGACAACATAGTTAAATTTAAAATATATATTACAAAATAAAAATAGAAGTTTGACAACGGAATAATACTGTATCATTTCATGTATATGACATCTGAAAAAAAAAAAGAAATGAAAAACAAATCAGTGGCTGTCAAGGGTGTGGAGAGGAAGAAGGGTTCACTAGGTGAAGCACAGGGGTGAAATTCTGGAATTACATGTTATAGTAGTGGTGGACAAGACACTACCCATAACCCATAATCAATTTGAACAGTCAGATGACAAATTCTATAGCTCTATGTCAAAGACCATGGAATTTTACAGCCCACAGAGTGAATATATAT
>NW_006921765.1:3201980-3211326 GCF_000298275.1 Orycteropus afer afer | reverse complement strand
ATGCAATGCAAATTAAAAAAATTATTTGGCAGAGAGGAGGATCCCAGCATGAAATATAAAATAATTTAACTGTATGAAAAATGTATTATATAGACTTATTAAATGAGGTAGGAAAAAGCTGCTGATCTACAACTTTGGAAATGATGGAAACTTAAGGAGTAAAGACAAAAAGAAAAACACATAATTATTGTACTCTTATAAAGTTGCTTCTCATTGTAAGTATAGGTTAGCAATTTTGAAAGTGGAATTGAACAAATAAGTAAATGAATACTGAATGGTCAGAGCTAGATTTCTTAATATTGGGGTAGGTGTTTTCAGATAAGCAAAGGGAGGAGAGATTAGAATGCAACATGTGTTACTTGATTAGAGTCAGAGACACTGTATGAACTCATGTTCAGTGTAAACTGGGCACAGATGGATGGATATAAAAATGATAAAAATGTAGCTATTCATGTATACATGGGTCAGTGTGTCATGACCTTGTAGTTTCTAGAGCTGGGGAGGCAATAAAGTTGAACTTGGAGCATATTGAAGTGGAAGAAAGTTGGGAAATGGTGAAGCAAACCAAAAAAATAAAATAAAATAGAAATGATGAGAATGTGTCAAAAGGATGCAGGTCTAATTGAAAGAGCTTCCAATGGTCAAAAACTATTAGTATATAGCAAAATAAATAACATACTTCTCTGGATAGTGCAAATTTTAGTATGTTTGGCTTCTAATCACAAGGTTCAAGGTTTAAGTCAACCCAAAAGCACCTTGGAGGAAAGGATTAGAAATCTACTCTGAAAAATTAGCCATTGAAAACCCTATGGAACACAGTTTTACTCTGACACACATGACATTGCCATGACTCAGTGCCATTTGCATGGCAAATGGTTACTGGATTACAATAAAGTATAAAACAAATATCTGTAAGCCCATCCTGATATAAATAAATGAATGAACACATAAATAAATGAGGAAAAGGAAACAAATTCCTCATGCAGAAAATCCAAATGATTTATATGATAACTACCCCTTCCAAGAGGTGAAACAATTCCTTTTCCCTTAAATGTAGACTCTGCCTAGTGACTTGCTTTCAAAGAGTACAAAATATATCCTTCACAGTGGAAAAATCTGGCAAACAACCTTTGCCAGATAAAAAAGGTTATTATAATCAATAATAATATTTATCTGGTATATTCTTGAGACTTGGTGTTAGGAATGGCATTCCACCTCTGTGACCTGTCTCCCAAGAATCTATCCAAACCAAAAAGCAAACTCACTGCCTTCAAGTCAGATCCAACCCATAGTGACCCCTCATTGTGTTTCTGAGGCATTATCACTATGGAAAAAGATTGCCCAACCTTCCTTCCAAGGAGTGGCTTATGGGTTTGAACTGCTAGTCTTCTGGTTAGTAGTCAAATGCCTTAGGCACTACACCACCAGAGCCCCATAACCCGTGTTTAATCATGAGGAAAAAAATCACAGAAACGTACATTAAGGGGCATTCTACAAAATATTCCTTGAGACTATCAAGGTCATGAAAAACCAGACAATTTTGAGAACCTATCACAACCAGAGGTGTCTCAGGAGACATGAAGACTAAATATGTCATATGTTGGATGAAAACTTGGAAGAGGAAAAGTAGAGAAAAAACTAATGAAATCAGAAGTATGGAGTTTATTTACTACTAATGTATCAATAGTATTGTAGTACCTAAGGCACTTGACTGCTAACCAGAAGGCTGGCGGTTCAAACCTACCAGCCACTCCTCGGAAGGAAGGTTGGGCAATCTGCTTCTGTAGTGATATTGCCTCGGAAACCCAAGGAGGGGTCACTATGAGTCGGGTCCGAATCGAGGGCACATAACAACAACAACAATGTATCAATATTGGTTCATTAGTTGCGACAAATGCACCATAGTTATGTAAGATTGGCAGTTATGTAACCCTGGCAGTGGTGAAGCACTGAAATGTCAGAACTTTGAGCCCACAAGCTACTTCACAGGAAAAACATCACTACTTCCATAAAAATTGTTGTTTTCAGGTGCATTGAGTCTGTGCCAACTCATATCAACCCTATGTACAACAGAACAAAACATTGCCTGGTCATGCACCATCCTCACAACTGTCATCTTGGATTCATCAATAAGTGTTCAGGTCCTCTTCTCTTTCAGCAAGCAAGTTTGTGTCATACCGCATGTTGTAACATATCACAGGTTGCTAATGAGTCTTCTTCCAGTCCTGATCCCTCCTTCTTTTTCTTAAAGTTCAGCTTCTTGGATGATTTGCTTAGCACACGCATTAAGCATAGTAAAAGAATATAACCCTGACACATACTTTTCCTGATTTTAAGCAACAGAGAATCAGCTTGTTCTGTTCAAGCGACTGCCCCTTGGGCTATGCACAGGTTCCACATGAGCATATTTAAGTGTTCTAGAATTCTGATTCTTAGCAATGTCATCCATAATTTGTTATGATCCATAAGCCAAATGCTTTTGCACAGTGATTGAAACAGGTAAATATTTTTCTTGCATTCTCTGCTTTCAGCCAAGTTCCATCTGACATCAGCAATTATATCACTTGTTTCACATCCTCATCTGAAAGCAGCTTGAATATTTTGGAGTTTCCTGTTGATGTACTACTGCAACAATTTATTAATTATCTTCAGCAAAATTTTACTTCCATATGTTAGTAATGATATTGTTTGTTAATTTCCACATTCTGTTAGATAACCTTTCTTTGGAATGGGCACAATATGGATCTCTTCCAGTTGGTTGGCTGGGTATCTTTCTGCCATATTTCTTGACATAGATGAGTGAGCACTTCAAGCTTCAAATTTATTTGATGAAATATCTCAATTGATAGTCTGGGAATTAATGGAGTTTTGTTGTTTGCCAATGCAAGCGGTGATTCAGAGTATTCTTTCCATCTTATTTTAATGCTTTCTGAGCTGTTCAATATTTTGCTCATAGAATCCTTCAATACTGCTAGTTGAGTCTCGATTTTGTCTTCAGTTCTTTCAGCTTGAGAAATGATGATCATGTTCTACACTTTTAGTTTTCTATTTCTAGATTTTTGTACATTTCAATATAATACTTAGTTTTTCTTGTTTAGCTGCCATCAGAAATCTGTTCAGCTTTTTTCACTTCTCCAAACATTCTGAGTTTTTTTATGGGAAAGTGTTGCCCTTTCGGTCTCAAAAGGTTGATTATATTCAGGAGTATTATTCTTTTTATAGATCAGTCTATTTTTTGGGTGACAGTGCATCTCTGGGAGTATGTTAAGTCTAGGCTTGAATGCTTCCTAAGGGGATTCTACTGGTCTCTATAAAACCAGTAAGTCTATCAAATCAAAATTCATTATTTATTTTTCATTCTAAAATTTGTTTCTCACTTCTGTGTTGAAGTGAGTTTTTTGTTGTTATTGTTGCTAGGTGCTGTAGATTTGGCTCTGATTCATAGTGACCCTATGTATAACAGAACAATACTGCCTGGTCCTGTGCCATCCTCACAATCCTTGCTATACTTGAGACTTTTGTGGCAGCCACTATATCAATCCATATTTTTAAGAATCTTCCACTTTTTCACTGACCCTCCACTCTATCAAACATATCCTTTTCCAGAGAATGGTCCCTTCTGAGAAAATGATCAAAATGTTGTTGCTATTCGTGTTAGATGTCTTCATGTTGTCTCCAACTCATAATGACCCTATGCACAGCAAATCAAAATATTGCCCAGCCCCATGCTAGCTCTGTGATCCTTGCTGTACTTGAGCCCATCACTATAGCCACTGTGTCAATCCATCTCACTGAGGGCCCTCCTCTCTTCCATCACCCCTCCACTTTACCAAGCACGACACCCTTCTCCAAGGAACGGTCCTTCTGACAGCATGACCAATGTAGGTGAGATGAAGTCTGGCCATTCTTGCTTCCAAGAAGCATCCAGGCTGCACTTCCTCCAGGACAGAATTGTTAGTTCTTTTAAAAGTCCATGGTACTTTCAGCTTCTTTGCCAGCACCACAACTCAAAAGCATCAACTTTTCTTCATTCTTCCTTATTCATTGTCCAGCTCTCACATGCATATGAGGTGATTGAAAATATCATGGTTTGTGCCAGGTGCACTTAGTACTCAAGGACAAATCTTTGCTCTTCAGCACTTGAAAGAGGTGTTTTGTAGCCTATTTGACCAGTGCTCACTCTGGTAGCATAAGGCACTTGACTGCTAACCAGAAGGCTGGTAGTTCAAACCCACCAGCTACTCCTCAGAAGGAAGGTTGGGTAATCTACTTCTGTTGTGACACTGCCTCAGAAACCAAGGAGGGGTTCCTATGAGTCAGGTCGTACTCAAGCACATAACAACAACAATATATGTCATCTGGTGTCCTGACTACTGCTTCCATTGATGTTGATTGTAGAACCCAGCAATGTGTAGTCTTTGACAGCTTCAATCTTTTCTCCATTTATTGTGATGCTGCTTATAGGTCCAGAAGTGAGGATTTGTGTTTTCTTTATACTGGATTTAATCCACACTGCAGACTGTATTCTTGAATCTTAATCAGTAAGTGCTTCAAGTCATCCTCATTTTCAGCAAGCAAAGTTGTGTCATCAGCATATTGCAGGCTGTACTCCATATAGTCCAACTTCTCAAATTATTTGCTTAGCATACAAATTGAATAAGTATGGTGAAATGATATAACCCTGACACACTCCATTCTTGATTTTAAACCAAGCAGTGTCCCCATGTTGTGTTTGAACAACAGCCTCCTGGTCTACATACAGGTTCCTCATGAGTATAATTAAGTGTTCTGGAATTCCCATTCTTCTCAATGTTACTCATAATTTGTTATGATCCACAAAATCAAATGCTTTTGCATAGTCTATAAAACATAAGTAATATCTTTCTGGTATTATTGGCTTTGATCCAAGATCCACCTGATATCACGAGTTGTATCCCTTGTTCCATGTCCTCTTCTGAATCCAGCTTGTATTTCGGTAAGTTCTCTGTCCATATACTGATGCAGCCATTTTTGAATTATCTTCAGTAAGATTTTACTTGTGTGCAATATTAATGATACTATTTGATAATTTTCACATTCTGTGGGATCACCTTTCTTTGGAATGGGTACAAATATGGATTTCTTCCACTCAGTTGGCCAGGTAGTTGTCTCCCAAATCTCTTGGCATAGCCAAGTGAGTGCTTCCAGTGGGACATCCATTTGTTAAAACATCTCAATGGGGTATTCCATCATTTCCTAGTGCCTTGTTCTTCACCAATTCCTACAGTGCAGCTTCAACTTCTTCCTTCAATACCATTTGTTCTTGATCATATGCCACCTCCTGAAATGTATGAAGATTGACCAGGTCTTTCCTTCTTTCTTTTCTTTTCTTTCTTTCTTTTTTTTTTTTTTTTTTTTTTGGATGCTTCCTGCATCATTCAATGTCTTCCCCATAGAAGCTTTAAAAATTGCTTAAATTTTTTCCTCAGTTCTTTCAGCTTGAGAAATGCTGAACATGTTCTTCTCTTTTGGCTTTCCAACTACAGGTCTTTGCACATTTCATTATAGTAATTGGCTTTGTTAGCTCAAGTTCTCATTGAAATCTTCTGCTCAGCTCTTTTCTCTTGTCATTTCTTCCATTTGCTTTAGCTACTCTCCACTGAAGGGAAATTTTCAGAGTTTCTTCTGACATCTATTTTGGTCTTTTCTTCCTTTCTCATCTTTTTAATGACCTTTTTCTTTCTTCATGGATGATGTTCTTGATGTTATCCTATAATACTTCTGGTTTTCAGTCACTGGTGTTCAATGAATCCTATCTATTCTTTAGATGATCTCTAAATTCAGAAGAGATATCATCAAGGTCGTATTTTGGCTCTCATGGAGTTGTTTCATTTGTCTTCAACTTCAAGTTGAACTTGCATATGAGCAGTTGATGGTCTGTTCCACAATCAGCTCTTGGCCTTGTTTTGGCTAATGATATTGAACTTTTCCTTTGCCTCTAGCCACAGATGTAGTCAGTCTGATTCGTGTGTACTCCATCTGACAAAGTCCGCATGTATAGACACCATTTGTTTTGTTAAAGAAGGGTATTTGTGATTCAAAATGTAGTCTCACCAGTGAGCAGCACACTTTTTTTCCCCCCCCTCTGGCATCTAAGAACTTTAAGAACTAGGTACAACAGTTTGAATTAGGAACTTTGGTACTCTGAACAGCTCACTGAATTAGAGTGCACCAAACACAGGAGAACAGAATTAGAGGAAAGACACAGGGAGATTATTTAGGAAAGAGCTACTGCCGGAGGATGGACGGGCACCTGAGAGAGATCACTGGAGTCTTTCCTGGGGTAGTCACCATCTGCCAGGCGAGGGCAGCCACCTGAGATCCCCGAGCCAAGAATCAAGTCACCTTATAGCAGCATACCAGCTACCACTACAATATTCCAGCGGGCAGTGGCTGAGACCTGCCTCCAGCACCTGATTTTGTCAGTAATTTGGGTCGTCTGGGTGGAGGTAGGCATGGGTACCACTGCTGAGATTCAGGCGGAGATCTTACTGTTAAACCAGAAAGGTTAGCTCCCTCCACTCCCAGCAGATCACAGAGCGGGCTTGGGTCAGAATGGGAGACATCGTGCTTTTCCTTGTCATGGATATCAGGACTGCAGGTCACTAGAAGGCACTCAACTGATGCCAACACAACTGAAATTGCATACATCTTTAGTGCTGCAGGTGGGCAGCATCACAGACAAACTCCAGAGCCGGCCATTACCGGGCTGGCGGGATTGTGTCAGCACCTGGGCAGACAGGGCATGGAAAGCAAAGAAATCACAGCTGAGTGCTGTCCCATGAATTTTGCCTCAGAGTAGTGCTTTAGCACATAGGGGCCACAGAGGTGGGATCTTTGAGTGTGCCTTTAATTGGTGGAAATTTGCAATGTTCTAACAATAGGAATCTTTCATGAGGTTGAACCATGGTCTTGCAAGTAAATATGTCACCAATAATAGCCAGCTCAAAGCCCTAGAAACTGACCCTAGCAACACCAAGCTTTCCTTCTTCTGTTCCCACCTTCTCTGCCAAAAACATCACTAATTCAAAAGAAGAAACCATACTCAGCCAATTACCATAAAACCTCCCGCTTTGAACTCTAAACCCTCTTTACAAAAAACAGAAACACATATTCACACTACACACAGTGATTCCACCAGCACAAAGAAAACAGCAGAGCAACCCAACACACCTGAATCAATAATAAAATAAAACACACCAGCTTCACCTTTTCAAAATATTAAACCATAAAACCAAGACAAAAGAAATCAACATGTAACCAGCAGCTAGAGACAACCTAAAGAGACAGTGCTCTACCAGATTCCAAGGGCTTAAGAAGAGCTTCTGCTTTCCAGTAACCCCAAGAACTCTCTGGACCTGCACTACAGGACTGAAAATGTCCTAGTTTAAACCTTTGTTTTGTTTTGTTTTCCTCTCATGGTTAACCCCGTTCCTTGTTTGTTGTTGTTTTGTTTTTGCTTTTTTTTCCCCGTTTGTTAGTTTGTTTTCTTTCTTCATTATTCTCCTTCGCTACCTTTTTTCTCTGAGTGACCTATCCCCAGATATTGCATATTTACCTGTTTTCATCTTCTTTTCTCCACTTTTTCTTTTTTTTTGGTTACTGTTCCTGTGTGATTTCAGGGTGTATTTTTTGTCCATGTGCTTTTAGTTTTTTTGATGGTTATTCAATTATAATTTTTGCTTAACTGAGTGGGAGGCAACAACAAACCCCATAAGATACAAGTATACCCACACCTCCTGCAACTTCACTTACTGAGCAAGAGCCAGCATCTTCTTCTCCACCAATGGGCCAATGATAAAAAACCACCAAGAACAGCCTGAATCACCCTTTGACTGCTCTTCACAAACAATTAACAGAGATCTTAATACAATACCATGATGCCTCAAAGACAACAGACCATCACAGTTCACAGAAAGAAGCAAGATAAAGTGGTAGAAACAAGGGAACATGTTACAGACCCAGAACACATCCCTGAGGCAGCATTGAAATTCTCTGATAAGGAATTCAAAATAATTATATTAGGTATATTAGAAAGATTGAGAGACAGACCAAAGAAAATACAGAAAAAAACCTTAGAAGAATTTTGGAAGAAAATACAAGAACAAAATGACAAAATAAATGAAAAATTAGAAATGATTCTAAATCTACAGATAGAAATCCAGAAGATTTATACTAAATTGTTATAAATAGATAACACATTGGAAGGGCAAAGGGACAGAATTGATGGAATGGAAGAGAGAATTAATGAGATTGAAGACAAATAGTTGAATACTTCTTTGGAAAGGGATCAATCAGAAAAAGAAAAAAAAAAATCAAAACAAAATGAAGAAAGCCTAAGGTTCATGTGGGATACCATCAAGAGAAATAATCTATCTGTCATTGGAATTCCAGAACAGGAAGAGAAAAATAAAACCACTTAGAAAATCATCCAAGATTTGCTGGAGGAGAACTTCCCTGACATGATGAAAGAGGAGAACATATCCATTCAGGAAGTCCAACAAACCCCAAACATGATAGACCCCAAAAGAAAATCACCGAGACATATCATCATCAAACTCACCAAAATCAGGTACAAAGCCAGAATCCTGAGAGCAGCATGGGAAAAACAAAAAGTTACATACAAAAGTCAGTCAGTAAGAATAAGCTCTGATTTCTCAGCAGAGACGATGCAAGCGAGAAGACAATGGGATGGTATATATAAAACCCTGAACGAGAAAAATTTTCTACCAAGAACGAAATACCCAGCAAAATTGTTGCTCAAATATCATGGTGAAATTAAGAGATTTCCAGATAATCAGAAACTAAGGGAATTTTTTCAAACCAGACCAACCTTACAAGGATGTTAAAGCAAGTACTTTGATCAGAGAACCAAAAACAACAAATATCAACACACCATTAATACACAAGATGACATATCCCAGAAACAACAGGTATGGACATAGCCAAAATAAAATGAGCTTACAAGATTGTAAACAGGGAACCAGAGACATCAATTGGCAAGCAAGGACAAGTACAAACAAAAAGAGGGAAAAGAGTGTGCAGTTACAGAACTTCTAAATGGTGAGAAAGTTAAGAGAGTTGCATGACAGAATGGACTGTTCTAAACTCAGGGATAAAATTACAAATCATAGGGTAACCTCAAAGAAAAATTATAAATCTTCATATTACAATTAAAAAGAGGACAAGCAAAAATATTCATCATATACTAAAACAACAGCAACAAAGGAAATGATAACACAATTCATAAACATAATGAGCTCAGCACAGAAAATAATATGGAACAAAGAAACCAGGGACACCATGA
>NW_006921765.1:3200981-3201850 GCF_000298275.1 Orycteropus afer afer | reverse complement strand
TAAGAAAACAAAACCCATCAATATGCTGCCTACAAGAGACACATCTTAGAGATAAAGACAAAAATAGACTAAAAATCAAAGGTTGGAAAAAGATAAATCAAGCAAATGGCAACTGTAAAAGAGCAGGAGTTTCAATATTAATTTCTGATCAAATTGACTTTAAGATAAAAACCACCGTAAGAGACAAAGAAGGACATTATATAATGATTAAAGGATCAATTGATAATGAAGATATAACCATAATAAATATCTATGGACACAATGAAAGGGCCCCAAAATACATAAATCAGACTTTTAAAGAGTTGAAAAGCCAAATACATGACTCCACAGCCATAGTGGGAGATTTTAATACACCACTTTCTTTGAAAGATAGAACAACTGGAAAGAAACTCAAAGATGCAGAAGAGCTAAATAATACACTACACCAACTGGTCCTTAAAGATATATACAGAGCACTTCACCCAACAGCAACACAATATACATTCTTCTCCAGTGCACATACAACTTTTTCCATGATAGACCATATGTTAGGCCATATAGCAAGCCTTAATAAATTTAAGAACATTGAAATACTGCAAAGCATCTTCTCAGATCATAACACTATCAAATTAGAAATCTACAATAAGAAGATCAACAGAAAAAGAGTAAACACATGGAAACTAAACCCATCAATAGATGGGTTTCTCCTAGAGAAAGACTGGGTAAGAGAAGAAATAAAGAGTGTTCCAGCAAGATGGCGGACTAGGCACAAGGACTACAGAGACACTCTTCAAAAAAGAAAAGGGAAACCAATTAACACAGACACAGAAGATAATCTTGGACCCCTGAGCTTTGAAGGGAAGGATACAAAAGTGGACTAAACCCCAACT
>NW_006921765.1:3194967-3196421 GCF_000298275.1 Orycteropus afer afer | reverse complement strand
ATCAATATGCTGCCTACAAGAGACACACCTTAGAGATAAAGACAAAAATAGACTAAAAATCAAGGTTGGAAAAAGATATATCAAGCAAATGGCAAGTGTAAGAGAGCAGGAGTGATAATATTAATTTCTGATCAAATTGACTTTAAGACAAAACCACCATATGAGACAAGGAAGGACTTTATGTAATGATTAAAGGATCAATTGAACATGAAGATATAACCATAATAAATATTTATGGACCCAATGAAACAGTCCTAAAATACATAATCAGACTTTAAAAGAGTTGAAACCCAAATAGATGAGTCCACAGTCATAGTGGGAGACTTTAATACACCACTTTCTTTGAAAGATAGAAAACCTGGAAAGAAAATCAACAAAGATGCAGAAGAGTTAAACAATACAATTCACCAACTTGGCCTTATAGAGCACCTTACCCAACTGCAGCACAATATACATTCTTCTTCTCCAATGCACATGGAACATTTTCCATAATAGATAATAAGTTACGCCATAAAGCAAGCCTTAATAAATTTAAAAATATTGAAATACTGCAAAGCATCTTCTCAGATCGTAATATTATTGAAGTAGAAATCAACAATAGGAAGATCAACAGGAAAAGAGTAAACACATGGATACTGAACAACACCCTCCATGAGAAAGACTAGGTAAGAGAAGAAATCAAAATTGAAATTTGAAAATTCCATGAATGAAACGAGAATGAAAACACAACATACCAAAATCTTTGAGATGCAGCAGAAGCAGTGATCAGAGGCCAATTTATAGCAATGCATGCACACATCAAAAAAGAAGAAAGACCCAAAATCAACACTTTAAAGCAACATCTCCAACAATTAGAAAAAGAACAGCAAGGAAAGCCTACAGTCACCAGAAGAAAGGAAATAATCAAGATTCAAGCAGAAATCAACAAAACAGAAAGTAGATGGGCAATAGAAAAAATCAACAAGACCAAAGTTGTTTTTTTGAAAAGATCAATACAATTGACAAAATACTGGTAAATTTAAAAAAGGAAAAGAGGGAGAGAATACAAATAACACAAATAAGAAAAGAAATGGGTGAATCACAACAGAACCAACTGAAATAAAAAGGATACTATGAAGAACTGTACTTCAACAAATTTGAAAATCTGGAAGAAAGGGACAAATTTCCAGAAACACACCACTTACCTAAACTAACAAAGATTGATGTGGAAAAGTTGAACAGGCCCATCACAAAGAAGAAATTGAACAGGTCATCAAAAAATTACCAACTAAAAAAAGTCGTGGCCCAGACGGTTTTACCAAAGTATACTAGAAAACATTCAGAGAAGAACTGATACCAATCCTACTCAAAAGATTCCAAAACATAGAAAAGGATGGAATCCTCCCTAACTCATTTTATTAAGCAAGCATAACCTTGGTACCAAAACCAGGCAAAGACATCACTCAAAAGGAAAA
>NW_006921765.1:3193994-3194631 GCF_000298275.1 Orycteropus afer afer | reverse complement strand
TCTCAATGGAGAGAGACTGAAACTATTCCTTTTGAGAACAGGAACCAGACAAGGATGCCCGCTATCACCCTTCTATTCATCATTGTACTGGAAATCCTAGCCAGGGCTATAAGGCAAGAAAGGGAAATCAAAGGCATCCAAATTGGTAAGGAAG
Organism: Orycteropus afer afer; assembly: GCF_000298275.1. Classification (NCBI taxonomy): domain Eukaryota; kingdom Metazoa; phylum Chordata; class Mammalia; order Tubulidentata; family Orycteropodidae; genus Orycteropus; species Orycteropus afer. The sequence goes on along the minus strand of NW_006921765.1, from coordinate 3,194,477 downwards.
AAGTCAAACTATCCCTATTTGCTGATAATATGATCCTATACCTACAAAACCCAAGAGATTCAGTCAAATATCTACTGGAACTAATTGAGAGATTTAGCATGGTGACAGGATATAAGATCAACATCCCCAAATCAGTTGGATTCCTCTACACCAGCAAAGAGATTGCTGAAGAAGGAATAAGGAATTCGATACCGTTTACAATAGCTAACAAAAAAATAGAATAGTTGGGAATAAATCTTACCAGGGACACAAAAGACCTGTACAAAGAAAATTATAAAAAAAATACTTCAAGAAACCATAAGAGATCTACATATATGGAAGAACATTCCATGTTTGTGGATATGAAAACTGAACATTGTGAAAATGTCAGTTCTTCCCAAAGCAATCTATACATGCAATGCAAACTCAATCCAGATCCCATCAACATTCTTTGCAGATATGGAAAAACCAATCACTAACTTTATATGGAAAGGAAAGAGACCT
>NW_006921765.1:3190143-3191684 GCF_000298275.1 Orycteropus afer afer | reverse complement strand
TATATACCCTAAAGAAGTGAGAGCCATGACAAGAACAGACATATGCACACCCATGTTCATTGCAGCACTATTTACAATAGCCAAAAGATGGAAAAAACATAGGTGTCCATGAACTGAGGAATGGATAACCAAACCATGGTACATACACACAATGGAATATTATGCAGCACTAAAGAATAATGTAGAATCTGCAAAACGCTGCATAACATGGATGAACTTGGAGGACCTTATGCTGAGTGAAATAAGTCAATTACAAAAGAACAAATATTGTATTAGTCCGTTATTGTAAAAGTTAAGGAAAAGTTTATCTATTTAAGGAAATTTTCTTTGCTGGTTACCAGAGGTGGGAAGGGAGGGGAGGGGAGGCTGTTAGATAGATAGAGATAAGTTTTGATTTGGGTGAAAAAAGGGCAATGTACCAAATGTGAGTGACCAATATGGCAGTATTGAGTAAGAGAAAGACATAGAGAGGTATGTGGGAGGTACAGAAAACAAATATGAACCTTTTTGCACATACAATACTGTGCTTTCAGTGAATGCCAATATGGGTATATGGGGGGATAGATGGGTGGACAGGCTGAATGATTAGGTATGTCTATGTAATGAGGAGTGTATCCAAGAACATATATAAGGTTGGCAGACAATGGTTCTATAAGTTTATGTGAATGATCAGAATTCCCAGCTGTATAGTAGAGCTGACAAGGGCAAGTTTGTGGTCATTGCTTGGTCATAGCCAGCTACCCAGAAGGACCGAGTAGTTGAACCTGCAGGCTTGGGACCATAGTCGCAGGGGACATCAAACTCAATTGGCATAACATACTATACAAAACATTGTTCCACCTCCTACTTTGGTGAGTAGTGATTGGGATCTTAAAAGCTAGCAAGTTGCCATCTAGATGCAGTGATGGGTCTCTCCTCAGCCAGAGCAAAGAAGAATGAAGAAAACCAATATTCATGGAAACAATTAATCCTAGCTACTGGTGCACCATCTGATCCTCAGCATACACGACTATGAGACCAGAAGAACCAGATGGTGCCCAGCTACCACTGTCATCCACTTGGAAGGGGATCTATGTAGGAGATCCTTGATAAAGAGGGAGAACAATGTGGTACAAAACTCAAAATAATTTGGAGGCCAAAAAAAAAAAAGGGGGGGGGGACCAGGTTTGCTGGTCTGATAGAGCCTGCTAGTATTACTGAGACTATGGTCCCTAACTGACCTTCAGGTTTGGAATTGAACCCATACCTGTGGTTTCCATCCAAACAAAAGACAGGCAAGTGAGTTGAAAACTTACCTCAAGTAGATACTCTCCTTGGAGAGAATATCATGGGAGAAAGAAGGGCTGCTTATGCACAGGGACACAGCTCATGGGGCAGTAGACCATAGAGGGATGGACACAGGGAAGAGGTTACTGTGGAGAGGAAGAGGGAGGGGAACTGTTGCATTGTGGTAAACTGTGGTCAATGTCATAAGACAAATTGTATGTGAACTGCTGTATGGAGAGTGAATTTGCTCTGTAAATCTTCACCCAAATCACAAT
>NW_006921765.1:3140066-3189971 GCF_000298275.1 Orycteropus afer afer | reverse complement strand
AAAAACCAATCACTAACTTTATATGGAAAGGAAAGAGACCTCGGAGAAGCAAAGCACTATTGAAGAAGAAGAACAAAGTAGGAGGTCTCACACTGCCAGATCTCAAAACCTACTATATAGCCACAGTAGTCAAAATTGCCTGGTACTGAAGTGACAGATACATAGAAAAATGGAATAGATTTGAGACCCCAGAAATATATCCATCAACCTGTGGTCACCTGATCTTTGACAAAGGCCCAAAATCCATTAAATGGGGAAGAGATTGTTTGTTTAATAAATGGTGCTGGCAAAACTGGAGGTCCATTTGCAGAAAAATGAAACAAGATTTGTACCTCACACTATACACAAAAACCAACTCTAGATGGATCAAAGATTTAATGTGAAACCCAAAACTATACAGTTCCTCAAGGAAAAACTGGGAGTAAATTTAGGGGCCCTAATATATGGCTTAAATAGACTATCAAGCATAACTCCAAATACCCAAACAGCAGAAGATAAACCAGATGATTGGGACCTTCTAAAGATTAAATTTTTGTGTGCTTCCAAAGTCTTCTACAAAAAAGTCAAAAGAGAACCTACAGATTGGGAAAAAAAATATTTTGTAATGACATATCCGACAAGGCATTTATCGCTAGAATTTAAAGAAAACTCCAACAACTCAATAACAAAAAGACAAACAATCTAATTAAAAAAATGGGCAGAAGACATGAATAGACACTTCACCAAGGAGGATATTTAAGTGGCCAACAAACATATGAAGTAATGCACACGATCACCAGCTATCAGAGAGATGCAAATCAAAACAACAATGGGATACCATCTTGCTCCAACACTAGTAGCAAAATTCAATGAGACAGAAAATAACAAGTACTGGCGAGGATGTGGAGAGATTGGGACTCTCATACACTGCTGGTCAGACTGTAAAATGGTACAACCATTGTGGAAAGCAGTATGGTGATTCCTTCAAAAGTTGAAACTAGAAATACCATTTAACTCAGCTATTCCATTACTAGTTATATACCCTTAAAAAGTGAGAGCCATGACAAGAAAAGACATATGCACACCCATGTTCATCACAGCAGTATTTATAATAGCCAAAAGATGTAAACTACCTAGGTGTCCATCAACTGAGAAATGGATATCCAAACTATGGTACATACACACAATGGGATACGATGCAACCCTAAAGAAAAATGTAGAATCTGCAAAACACCGCATAATGTGGATGAACTTGGAGGACATTATGCTGAGTGAAATAAGTCAATCACAAAAGGACAAATATGGTATTATTCCATTATTGTAAAAGTCAAGGAAACATTTATCTATGGAACACCATTTTCTTTGTTCATTACCAGGGGTGTGAGGGGAGGCGAGAGAATACTGTTAGATAGATAGAGATAAGCTTTGATTTGGGTGAAGAAAAGGGCAATGTACCAAATGTAAGTGATCAATATAGTGGCATTGAGGAAGAGAAAGACATAGAGAATTATGTGGGAAGTACAGACAACAGAGATGAACCCTTTTGCACATACAGTACGGCTTGGTCAGTGAAGGCAAACACAGGTATATGGGTGGATAGATGGGTGGACAAGCTGAACTATTAGGTATGTATATGAAGTGGAGGGCACACCCAAGAACATGTATAGGGTTGGCAGAAAGTGATCTAATAACTTTATGTGTATGATCTGAATTCCCAGCTGTATAATGGGGCTGACAATGGGCAATGTTGTAGTCACTGTTTGGCCACAGCTAGCTGCCCAGAGGGACTGAGTAGCTGAACCCGTGGGCTTGGACCATAGTCATGGAAGACATCAAGCTCAATTGGCCTAACATACTACACAAAACATTTTTCCACCTTCTACTGTGGCAAGTAGCGAATGAGATCTTAAAAGCTTGCAAGCTGCCATCTAGACGCAACAATGCATCTCTCCTCGTCCAGAGCCAAGAAGAATGAAGAAAACCAAAAATTCATGGAAAAAATTAGTCCTAGCAACTGGTACACCATTCGATCTGCAGCCTATACGACTTTGAGACCAGAGAAAGAGATGGTACTCGACTACACTCTCAACCACTTGGAAGAGGATCTTTTTAGGAGATCCTGGATAGACAGAGAGAACAATGTAGAAAAAAAAAACTTAAAATCATTTGAAAAAAGAAAAAAAGCAGGGAACAGGTTTGCTGGCCCAAGGGAGCCTTCTGGAACCACTGAGACTATGGCCTCTAGCTGTCCTTCAGGTCTGGAATTGAATGCACACCTGTGGCTTCCAGCCAAACAATAAATAGGCATATCAGTTGAGCATTTACTTAAGGCAGATACACTCCTTGGAGAGAATCAGCATGAGAGAAAGAAGGGCTGCTCAGGCACAGGGAGACAGCTCAGGGGGTAGGATTGCATGGAGAGATGGACACAGGGAAGAGGTAACTATTGGGAGGAAGGGGGAGGGGAGATGTTGCATTGTGCTAAATTGTGGTCAATGTCGTGAGACAAAGTGTATGTGTATGGTAAGTGTATTTTCTCTGTAAATTTTCACTCAAATCACAATTTAAAAAAAAAAAGGGGGGGTATTTGCAATGAGTAAGTCACCAGTCTTGCAAACTGCCATCATGTGGTCTCCAGCATTACTTCTGTCACCAAGGTCAAATTTTCCAACTACTGATAATTCTTTGTTTCCAACTTTTACATTCCAGTCACCATTGATAATTATCTTGATTGCATGTTCAGTCAATTTTAGACTGCAGAAGCTTATTAAAATCATTAAATTCTTCATCTTTGGCTTTGGTGGTTTGTGTGTAAATATGAATAATCCTAGTATTAACTGATCTTCCTTGTACACATATGGAAATTGTCCTATCACTGACAGCATTATACTCCAGAATAGATCTTGAAACTTCTTTAGTGATGATGAATGCCATGCCATTCCTCTTCAAATTGTCATTCCCGGCATAGTAGATCATATAGTTGTCTGATTCAAAATGGCCAAAATCGGTCCATTTCAGCTCACTAATGCCTAGGATATCAATCTTTATGCATTGCATTTAATTTTTGACAACTTTCAATTTTTCTAGATTCATCCTTCATACATTCCATGTTCCCATTATTAATGGTTGTTTGCAGTGTTTCTCCTCAATTTAAGTCATGCCATGTCAGCAAATGGAAGTTCCGAAAGCTCTACTTTATCCATATCATTGAGGTTGTTTCTACTCTGATGATGATGCTTTTTCCCAGTCATATTTTGACTGCCTTCTGACCTAAGGGGCTGGTCTTCCTGCACTGTATCAGACAATGTTTCAGGGCCATTCATAAAGTTGCACAGTAATGTATCAGACAATGTTTCTCTGCTATTCATAAGGTTTTCCCTGGCCAATTCTTTGAGAAGTGGATGGCCTCTTCCTTCTTCCTAGTCTGTCTCAGTCAGTAAGCTGCATTGAAACCTGTGCACAATGTGCAACCCTGCTGGCACTTGAAACACCGGTGGCACAGCCTCAAGCCTCACAGCAACACACAAGCCACCACATTTCGACAAACTAACAGAAGTTTGTCTCCATTAGTTATTTAAAACATCTCCACCTTCCCCTTACCTGCATCACACAGCTCTGTAGTCCCCAGACCCCCTCCCCACCGTCTCTTGGGTGGAGCCTGTGTCTCTCCCCTTACCTGGATCCCTTGGCTGTGTCTTCCCCAGCTTTTCCCCACTTCCCACTTCTTGCTGTTGGGACTGTCTCCATCCACTTACCTATATCCTGTGGCTCTGTCATCCGCTTTTCCTCAGCTTCTTGCATCTTGACCAAAGTAGGTGAAATGAAGTCTGGCCATTCTTGCTTCCAAGGAGCATTCTGGCTGCAATTCTTCCAGGACAGATTTGTTAGTTTTTCTGGCAGTCCATGGTACTTTCAGTATTCTTCACCAGCACACCAACTCAAAAGCATGAACTCTTCTTCAGTCTTCCTTAATCATTGTCTAGTTTTCACATGCATATGAGGCTACTGAAAATATCATAGCTTGGGTTAGGCACAGCTTAGTCTTCAAAGAGATATCCTTGATTTTCAGTGCTTTAAATGGGTCTTTTGCAGCCGATTTGACCAGCTCCATACGATGTGTGATTCTTTTTTTTTTTTTTTAATTTTTATTGTGATTTGGGTGAAAGTTTACAGAGCAAATTCATTTTCCATACAGCATTTCACATACACTTAGTCTCATGACATTGACTGCAGTTTCCCCCAATGCAGCAGTTCTTTTCCCACTTCCCCTCTATAGTTATTGCTTCGCTATGTCCTTCCCTCCCATGAACTCCTGCCGCCTGAGCTGTTTCTCTCTGTATATATAGCCTTGTATTCTCCCACAACTGATCTCTCCAAGGAGTCTATTTACTTAATGTAAATATTCAGCTCTATGCCTGTCTTTTGTTTGGATGGAAGCCACAGGAATGGATTCATTTCCGGACATGAAGGACAGCTAAGGGCCATAGTCTCAGGGTTTCTACCAGGATCTATCAGAGCAGCAAACCTGGTCCTTAAATATTTTAAGATTTTGAGTTTTGTTCCACATTGTTCTCCTACTCTATCCAGGATCTCCTACATAGATCCCCCTCAAAGTGGTTCACAGTGGTAGCTGGGAACCATCTAGTTCTGGTCTCATAGTAGCATAGGCTGAGGATCACATGGTGTACCAGTCATTTGGACTGTTATGATGCATCTTTGATTTTCTTCATTCTTCTTTACTCTGGACAAGCAAAGATCCATTGTTGCATCTAGATGGTTACTTGCAAGCTTTTAAGATCCCAGTCACTACTCACCAAAGAAGGATGTGGAATAATATTTCTATGTAGTATGCTACACCAATTGAGCTTGATGTCCCCTGGCACCATCTAGTTCTTCTAGTCTCATAGTCATATAGGATGAGGATCACATGGTGTACCAGTCGCTTGGACTAACTTTTTCCATGCATCTTTGGTTTTCTTCATTCTTCTCTACTCTGGACAAGGAGAGAACCATTGTTGTGTCTAGATGGCTACTTGCAAGCTTTTAGGATCCCAGTCACTACTTGCCAAAGTGAGATGTGGAACAATATTTTTACATGGTATGTTGAGCTTGATGTCTCCTGTGACCATGGTCCCGAGCCCACAGGTCCAGCTACTCACTCCCTCTGGGTAGCTGGCTGTGGCCAAGAAGTCACCCCTTGTTTGCTATACTATATATCTGGATATTCTTAACAGAACATACAAATACACTTGTAGAAACACTGTCTGCCAACCCTACACGTAGTCATGGACACACTCCCCCTGCATAGACACACCTAATCTTTCAGCCTGTCCACCTGTCTATTCATTCATATATCAATGTATACCATCACTGACAACGCATTACTGTATGTGCAAAAGAGTTCACCTTTATTGACTTTACCTCCCATGAACCTCTCTATGTCTTCCTCTTCCTCAATGTTACCATGTTGATCACTCACATTTGGTACATTGCTCTTATCTTCATCCAAATCAATATTTGTCTCTACCTAACAGTGTTCCCTCCCCTCCCCACCCACCCCTGGTAACCAACAAAGAAAGTGTCCTTCCATATATAAACCTTTCCTTTCATTTTTACAATAACACACTAATACAATGTATGTCCTTCTGCAATTGACTTATTTCACTCAGCATAAGGTCCTCCAAGTTCATCCACATTATGCAACATTTTGGAGATTCTACATTAATTTTTAAGGTTGCATAGTATTGCATTGTGTGTATGTACCATAGTTTGGTTATCCATTCTTCTGTTGATGAGCAATTAAATTGTTTCCACCTTTTTGTTATTATAAACAGTGCTGCAATGAATATGGGTGTGCATATTTACAACTTCTGATTGACTGTTGCTTCCATTGGTGTTGATTGTCATTCCAGGTAATATGAAATTTTTGACAATTTCAATATTTTCTCCATTCATCATGATGCTGCTTATTGGTCCAGTTGTGAGGATTTTTTATTTTCTTTATGTTTTGTAATTCTTACTACAGACTGTAGGCTTTAATCTTCATCAGTAAGTGCTTCAAGTCATTTTCTCTTTAAGCAAGCATAGTTATGTGTCTGCATATCATAGGTTGTTAATGAGTCTTCCTCCAAACCTGTTCTTCTTCATATAGTCTAGCTTCTTGGATTATTTGCTCAGTATACAAGTTGAATAAGTATGGTGGAAAGATGCAACCCTGATTTGAACAATGCAGTATCACCTTGTTCTGTTCAAATGATAGCCCCTTGGTCTCTGTACAAGTTCCTCACGAACACAATTAAATATTCTGGAATTCCCATTATTCTCAATGTTATCCATAATTTGTTATGATCCACACAACTGAAAGCTTTTGCATAGTCAATAAAACACAAGTAGATATCTTCCTAATATTCTTTGCTTACAGCCAAGATCCATCCAACATCAGCAATAATATTGTTCATCTCATGTCCCCTTCTGAATCTAGCTTGCATTTCTGGAAGTCCCCTGTCAATATATGGCTGCAACAGTTTTTGAATTATCTTGAGCAACATTTTCCTTGTGTATGATATTAATGATATTGTTCAATAATTTCCACATTCTGTTGGATCACCTTTCTTTGAAATAGACACAAACATGGATATTTTCCAGTCAGTCGGCCAGGTAGCTTTCTTCCAAATTTCTCAGCATAGATGAATAAGTGCCTGCAGGGCTGTAGCAGTTCATTGAAACATCTCAGTGGGTATTCCATCAATTCCTGGAGCCTTGTTTTTCACCAATTCCTTCAGTGCAGCTTCAACTTCTTCCTTCAGTATTACTGGTTCTTGGTCATATGTCACTTCCTGAAATAGATGGACATTGACCAATTCTTTTTGGTACAGAGACTCTGTCCATTCCTTCCATCTTCCTTTGATGTTTCCTGCATCATTCAATATTTTGCCCAAAGAATCTTTCAATACTGCAACTAGCGACTTGAATCTTTTTTTCAGTTCTTTCAGCTTGAGAAATGTCAAGCATGTTCTTTCCTTCTGGTTTTCTAACTCCAGGTCTTTGCACATTTCATTATAATAATTGACTTTGACTTCTCCAGTTGCACTTTGAAATCTTCGGTTTAGCTCTTTTATTTGTCATTAAGTCTATTTATGTCAGCTACTTTCCATTCAAGGGCAAGTATGAGTCTCTTCTGGCATCCATTTTGGTCTTTTCTTGCTTTCCTGTCTTTTTAATGACCTTTTACTTTCATCATGGATGATGTTTTTGATGTCATTCCATGATTTGTCTGATTTTTGGTCACTGGTGTTCGACACATCAAAACTATTCTTCAGATAGTCTCTAAAATCAGGTGGGACATAATCAAAGTCATACTTTGACTCTCATGGACTTATTTTAATTGTCTTAAGCTTCGAATTGAACTTGTATATGAGCAATTGATGATCTGTTCCATGGTCAGCCCCTAGTTTTTTTGGCTGAAGATATTGAGCTTCTACATCACCTCTTTTCAAAGTTGTAGTCAACTTGTGTATTCCATCTGGTGAGGAGTACATGTTTGGCCTTCATTTATCTTGAAGAAACAATGTATTTGCAATGAGTAAGTCATTGGTCTGGCAAAACTCTATCATGTGATCTCCAGTGTCATTTTTATTACCAAGGCCATATTTGCCAACAGCTGATGATTTTTATTTGTCTCCAAATTTTTTACCCCAAAATCCAGTAATAGTCAATACATCTTGATTGCATGCTTGTTGATTTCAGACTCCAGAAGTTGGTAAAAATCTTGTTTCCTCTTTTTTGGCTTTATTGGTTGGTGTGTAAATTTGAATAATAGTAGCATTAACTGCTCTTCCTGGTGGGTTCGTGGATATTATCCCATCACTGAAAGCATTGTACTTCAGGCCAGATCTTGAAACATTCTTTGTGATGATAAATGCCTCACCATTCCTCTTCAATTTATCATTCCTAACATGGTAGATCATATGATTGTCTGATTGAATATGGCCAAAACCTGTCCTTTTCAGCTCACTAATACCTTGATATCAAACTTTATGCCTTCCATTTCATTCCTGACATCTCCAATTTTCCTACATTCATACTTTACACATTCCATGCTCTTATTATTAATAGACATTTATCACTGTTACTTCCCATTTTGAGTCTTGCTCCATCAGCAAACTATACTGCATCCACGTATTAAGGTTGACTTCACTTTGAGGAAGCAAATTTTCTTCAGTCATATTTTGAGGTTCCTTCTGACCTGAAGGGCTCATCTTCAGGCACTATATCAGACAATGTTTCAGGGCTATTCATAGAGTGTCTCTGTGTAGGACCTTCTACTATTATCCTGCTCTGAGTGGTCTGTAGTTGTAGCCAGGCACCATCTAGTTCTTTTGGTCTCAGGTTAATGGAGGTTGAATTTTGCATGGTCCATTATTCCTTTGGATTTATTCTTACCTTGAATCTTTTATTTTAGTTACTTTTCTTTGCTCTGAATGAGTCCAGACCAGTAATTGCATTTTAAATGGCTGCCAGTAAGCTTATAAGACTCTAGTCACTACTCACTAGGGTAGGTTGTAGAATATTGTCTTTGTGGACTGTATTGTACCAATTGACCTATATGTGCTCTGAGATTGTCATTTTAAGTCCTCAATAACAATGATTCATTCTCTTAAGATATTTGGTTATGGCTTATGTGTTTTCAAAATTTTGTTTCCAGTATGCTTTACAATATCTTTGGATATATTTGCAGCACATACAAATACATATGTAGAAATATCCTCTGACAAACCTGCATATACTCATGGGTGCATTCATATTCACCTTCCAACATCTATTTGGTTTGCATGTCTACCTATATGTCTACTCACAGATTTTGTTTGTTATTACTATTGAAGGATTGTGTGTGTAATATTATTTAGTGTTGTTTTTTACTCTTGTCTACCTTCCACATGACTTGTTTTGCCATTGCTAGTGTTGTGCTATCCTCTTACTTACTGCATATTCTCTTTCCTTTCACCCAAGTTAATACTTGTCTACACTCAAGTGAGTCATTTGCCTCCCATCCCCTTTCATCCTTGTGTTGGAATTTACCAAATACTTTTCTTTATTGATTGATATGAACATATGGTTATTTTCCTTTGTTTTCTTTATATGGTGGATTATGCTGATTGTTTTTCTAATATTGAACCATACTTGCTTTCCTAGTATGAATTCAACTTAGGCATGTGTTGTTATTTTTTTTGATATCTTGTTGGATTCTATTGGCTAGGATTTTGTTGAGAATTTTTTGCTTCTTTGTTCATGAGGAATATTGGTTTATAGTTTTCTTCAGTTGTGTCTTTGGTTTTAGTATTCAATTTATGCTTGCTTCATAGAATGAGTTCAGAAATATTCCATCCTTTTATATGTTCTGGAATAGTTTGAGTAGAATTAGCTCTTCTCTGAATGTTTTGATAGAATTCTCCAACTTATTTTTATTGGAACTTTTTATGACCTCTTCTATTTCTTCTTTTGTTATGAGTCTGTTCAAATCATCTGCCTCAGTCTGTATTAGTGTAGATAGGTTGTGTGTTTTGAGAAATATGTCCATTTCTTCTAGGTTTGTGAAGTTGTTGGAATGCAGATCTTCATAGTATTCTTTTACTATCCTTTTTATTTCAGTTAGTTTTATTGAGACATAGGTCATTTCATTTCTCATTCATGTTATTTGCATGCTTTCCTTTTTCTTTGTTAGATTTGCTGCTAGTAGTTTGTCAATTTTTTAAAATCCTTCAAAGAACCAACTTGTAGTCTTGTTGATTCTATTTTCTTTCTGTTTTCTCTGTATTTATGATCTGCTGTTTATTATTTCCTGTTTTTTTTTTTTTTTTTTTCTCATGATTGTGGGCTCTTTTGGCTATTTTTTTGTTTTGTTTTGTTTTATTATTGGAGTTATTCAGTTAAAGTGTGTTTCTTTTATGATGTGTGAGTTTATTTCTATGAACAAAACTCTAAGCACTGCTCTCACTATATCCCAAAGGTTTTGGTATATTTTCTTTTCATTCTCATTTGGTTTAAGGAAATGTTTAATTCATTTTCATTTCTTTCATTTCATTTTTTTTACCTTGTTTTTAGTATTTTTAATTTTATGTCACTGTGATCTGAGGAGATGTTTTGTAGTATTTTGATGTTTTCAAGTTTATTGAGGCTTGCTATGTGGTTGAACATGTGATCTATTCTAGATAATGATCAGTGTGAGTCGGAAAAGAATGTATATTGTGCTGCTCTTGAGTGGAGTGTTCCATGTATGTTGTGGTAGTTAAGTTTGTATGTCAACTTGGCTAGGCCTGGTTTAGTGGCTGGGCAGCTGGATGTAGTATTCCCCATGATGAGACTGGTAATCAACTCCATGGTGGAATCTACTGGTAGCATCTGAGTAGCTACCTTTGGGTATGTGGTCTGCTTCCCATATATAAGAAAAAGCTTTGGGTATGGTATCTAGCTTATAGCACACTTGGACCCTGCATGTAGCTGTATTGGTGTTCAGCAGCCTGCCATGCTCTGCTGACCTTGGGACTTTCAATGGACTTGAATTAATGACCTGTTGTGTGGTTTGGTAACATCAGGATTGTGACATTTTATTTGTCAACCTTGGGTTTGTTAGACTCAGCAGCCAGTAGCTGCCTGAGTCAAGAGATGCCTCTAGCTTCAGTGTGCTGGGAGGAAGAGGCAGAGCTGAAGCCCAAGGTGTAGGGGTTTTCACACAGCCCCTAGAGCCTGGCACTTTGAATTCAGACTTCTACTCTCCAACCTGTAAGAGAATAAATTTCTGTTTGTTCAAGCCATCCCATTTGTGGTATATTCTTGTCAGAGAGGTACTACGTAACCAGAACATATGTCTAGGAAATCAAGTTTTTTATTGAGTTTAGATCTTCTGTTTTGTCATTGAGTTTCTTCTTTTTTTTTTTTTTTTTTTCTGTCCTTCATTGAATGTGGTGTATATAAGTCTCAACTGTTATTGAGGAGTTTTTTATTTCACTTTTTAGTGCTGTTAGTTTGGTATATATATTTTGGGGCTCTTTCACTGGGTACATAGGAATTTATGATTATCATGTTGTTGGATTGACCTTTTAATACAATGGCCTTCCTTGTCTCTTATGCCAGTTTTTGCCTTAAAGCCTATTTCAACAAGAATTAATATTGTCACTACTACATTTTTGTTGTTGGTGTTGATGTTTTCTTGATAAATGTTTTTCCAACCTTTGATTGGTAGCTTATTTTTATCTTTGTGTCTAAGATGGGTTTCTTGTAGGCAGCATAATGATTGGATATATTTACTTATCCATTCCACCATCTTTGTCTCTTGACTGCTGCTTTTAATCCATTTACATTCAGTATGATTATTGATAGGTATATTTACTATGGGCATTTTCTTGTGCATTTTGGAGGGGAGAATGTAGTGTTGAAAATTTCTTTGTTCCATATTTTTTTCTTAACTGAATTCATTTATTTTATTAATTTTCTTTATCATTTCCTCCATTAGTGTTGTTTTTATTCACTGAGTCATTATTTTCTTTTTCTTTTGTTAAAATATTTATTAACTTTTGTGATTATCTAATAATTTATTATTTTCTTCCTAAGTTAAAACTATCCATTCTAACTTGATATCATCTTGATTTCCAATTTGGAAATTCTGTAACTACACTATGTTTTCCCTGTATTTACTTTGTAAGGAATTCTGGTGCAGTGGTTAAAGTACTCAGCTGCTAACTTAAAGGTCAGTGGCTCAAACTCACTAGCCACTTTGTGGGGGAAAGATGAGGTAATCTGCTTCCATAATGATTTACAGCCTTGGAAATTTCATGGAGCAGTTCTTTTCTGTCTTGTAGGATGATTATGACTCAGTGGAAGTGGGTTTGGTTTTGGTTTTAGCTTTGTAGTTTTTGTCATTTACAGATTGAAGCCTCCAGTTCCCTATGTAGGTTTATGTTATATTTGAAAAAAATTTTGGTGTCATGTTTCTTAACCTCTGGTTATTTCCTGATGCTGTTGGTTCTCTTTCTGAAGGACTCCCTTTAGCATCTCTTATGAGGTTAGTCTAGTTGTTAAAAATTTCTTTAATGTTTATTCATCTGAAAATGACCTTATTTCACATGGATATTTCAGGGATGATTTTGCAGGCTATATATTTCTTGGTTGACAATTATTTCTTTTTCTCTCAGGTATTTATATATGTCATTCCATTGCTCTTTTGCCTGCACTGTTTGTGCTGAGAAGTCAGAGTTAGTCTTACTGTTTATCCTTTGTAGGTAATATTTCATTTTTCATAGGCTTCTCTCAGGATTCTTTCTTTGTCTTTGTTTTAGAAAGTTTGATTATGATATATTGGAGATTTTCTTTAGAGGGTCTATCCTATTTGGAGTTCATTTTGCTTCTTGAATGGATGTCTTCTATCAGGATATTAGGAAAGTTTTCTGCCAACAAATATTCAAAAATATTCTCTGTGTTTTACTTTCTTTGTCTCTACCTGTTCTGAGTTTCAATAACACATAAATTGTCCTTCTTAATGGTATCTCACATAATTCTTAGGCTTTCTTCATTTTACTTCATTCTTTTTTCCTCTAGGAAATTAGTATTAAAAGAATTATTTTCAATTTCACTGATTATGTCTTCCATTGATCTTCTTTGTTCTTCCAATGAAATACCTATTTTTGAAATTTAAGTGTTAATCTTCTGAACTTCTAGTTGCTGTTTTTGTATGGTTTTCAACTGTCTATTCATTTTGTGAATTTATTCTTGTATTGTATTCCTTGATTATTCTAGAATTTTGCCTATATTTTTCTTGATTTTTTCTTTTTTACATAATGTCCTTGATTTTGTCTTTGTTTACCTTGATCTCTTTCTTAATCTGTTGAGGAGTCTTAAATATAATTTTTTTCAATTCATTATAGGGTAGTTTCAATATAATTACTTCCTCCAGAAGATTTTTTTGGCCCTATATTTTGTAAGTTGCTTGAGCTATCTTGTTGTTTTTTGTTTGTTTGTTTTGAGATTTTAAGCCCTTTATTGTATCCTGTACATTTAGGTGTTATTTTATTAATATATCAATTTTATGTTTATTTGCTTCACTCTGATTTTTGTTTTGATATATCTGGGTGTGCAGGCCAGGTGGGGCAGGCATGCTACTCTGGGCATTAGTTTGGCAGCCTGGGCCTTAACTACCTGTCTCTGGGTGGGTTTTGTAGCATGTGGGAGTGTAGGCATAAGCCTCTTTTTACTGGTCATACAAAGCAGCTGAAAGTGTGCTGTGTGGATGTTGGCCACAAACTGTCATCTGGAATGGGTGGTATCTCTTTCCCAGTGGTTGGAGTAGTAGATGTGGGGGGTATGGCTAGGTAGGGTCACTGATACTTGACTGATGTAGAAAAAAAATTAAACAAATAAATAAAAACAGGGTGGAAGAAGAAAAAAGTCTAAATGAGAAGAAGAAGGAAGACAAATAGGAAAAAGAGAAGAGGAAAGAAAAAGTAAGGGAAAGAGAGATGAAAAAAAATAAAAGAAAGAAAAAGTGCTACAGCAATGAGTGTAAGCAATCACAGCCAACCATAGATCTCAGAAGTAACAGGTACATGATGCTTAATTAACTGGAGCACACTATAGGCTGCCTAGAGAGTGTAGAAATGAACTCCAAACAGGATAGACCCCTAAAGAAAATAACCAACATATCATAATCAAATTTTCTAAAACCAAAAACAAAGAATCCTGAGAGCAGCCTATGAAAAATGAAACATTACCTACAAAGGACAAAAATAAATTAATTAATTAAATAAAATAAAAATCAATGGGTGGCAGGAGGTGGGCTGGGCAGAACACCAGGTGGTGAACTGGCAGTGGAGGGTATTTCACCAGCCACCAAGTGGGTGGGATAGGGTTGGCCACTCCTTTGGTCACTGGGAGGGTATCTAGGGTAAGGATGGAGAACACATTTCTCTGGTTGCCAGTTAGTGACATGGTCACTGATGCACTCCTTTTTGAGTGAAGCTTGTTACCTAGTTCCTGCCTTGAGTCAATGTAAGGAGGGCAGTCCAACCCAGCAGGCTCCCATCACCACATAGTTATCCCACTCAAATGACCAGAGAAAACAGCCAGTAAGTGGTACTTTCCCTATTTATTGATTCTCTTCCAGCTCTGTGGTCTCCTGAGTCTCTGAAGTTCTACCATGCTTTTCTGAATTTCCCCTGATGAGATCTGGCTTCTCTTCTGTTTACCTTGCCTCATTGAAGGTTTATGTACATTGTGTCACTGACTTATTGGAGATTCCATGAAGTTTCTTTTCCGTAACTCAAAGTCACCACACTGTCAGCTGGGAAGACCCCTGCACTCCACATAGCTACTTGTTCACTGTTTTTGTTCAGTTTTCTCTTTCATTTAATATTTAATCTTCTTTATTCCTTTATTTAAATCTCAGAGTTCCAGGATTATTATTTATTATTCCAGTGATTATCTTTTTCCCTTGGTTTCTCAAGTCTCTGTAGTTGAGGGAAGGCATGGAACATCTATCTAGATTACCATCGCAACTCCACTCCTCTTTTCTGTTTTCTAGTGTATACATTTAAGGCTGTGAATTTCACTTCAACCATTAATTTAGCTATATTCCAAATACTTTGCTATATTATATTTCAGCCACTCCTTGGAAGAAAGGTTGGGCAATCTACTTTAGTAGTGATACTGTCTTGGAAACCCAAGGAGGGATAACTATGAGTCAGGTCTGGCTTGACAGCACATAACAACAACATATTTTATCATTCAGGTGAAAATACATTGTAATTTTCATAATTTAAAAATATATTTTTAAATTTCTAGACCTCTGGGGATCTTCTGCTTATCTTTCTGTTAATGATTTTTAGTCTAATTCTACCTTGATAAGAGAAAATGCTCTGTATATCACTCCTTTGGAAATTCTTCAGATTTGCTTTATGGTTTGGTATATAATCTGTTATGAAATATATTCTGCATGCACTTGAAAAATGTGGATTCTTCAATTTTTGAATGAACTGCTTTGTGTATGTCAATTATTGTCATACTCTTAATTATGTTGTTTAAATATTATTTATGTTTACTAATTTTTATATCTGCCATTTCCAGGATAGAAAAAGAGATACATTAAAATCTCCTACTGTGAATTTTATTTGTCTTTTTTCATTTTTGTACATTCAACTTTTACTTTACACATTTAGAGGCTGCACGTTTAGGTACACACAGTTTAGAAACGTTATAATTTCATCTTGAGTGGTTTGTTTATTATTGTGAACTGCCTTTCTTCTAGCAATACTTCCTTGTAGTATAATTTTCTAATTAGATCACTTGATTTCTTTTGTTTAATGTTTGCATGATCCATTAAAAAAATTTATCCTTTTATTTACAATCTTTTTGTATTCTTATCTTTAAAATATGTCTCTTCCAAACAGAAATATATGGGTTATTAGTTATCAATATTAAATATTTAGTCCATGATATTTAATGTCATTACTGGCCAGCTTGATTTTATATCTACAGTGTCATTATCTGTTTCTTATTCATTTAATACATTTTCTGTTCTATTTATTATTTTTTGGCTATTAAAATTGTTAAGTATTTTGGTATTCCATTAACCCATTTATTTTCTTACATTTATTATTCCAGTGATTATTAAATTCATCCTTTCCTAATCAAAACATGCTTATTATTAGTATTATTATTATTTACAATCCTGAATGCAAAGAATTTAGAACATTTTCTATTTTTACTAATTTCTACCATGTTTTCATGTGTTTTATTATTATTACATACCCTGAGCCACATAGCCACATAGGAAATTTTATTGTGATTTTCAATAGTTAATAGTTATTTAGTTTCATATATATATATATATATATATATATATATATATATATATATATATATATATATAAGCTCTGATAGGGAGCTCTGGTAGCATAGTGCCTAAGGCACTTGACTGCTAACCAGAAGGTTGACAGTTCAAACCCACCAGCCACTCCTTGGAAGGAAGGTTGGGCAATCTACTTCCGTACTGATACCTCCTCGGAAACCCAAAGAAGGGTTGCTATGTGTTGGGTCTGAGACCACGGCACATAATAACAACAACAACAATGGCAATTGATGAACATCCCTTCATGTGTTTGTTGGCCACCTGAATATCTTCTTTGGTGAAGTGTTTATTCACATCTTCTGCCCATTTTTTAATTGGATTGTTTGTCTTTTTCTTGGTGAGGTGTTGGAGTTTTCTATAAATTTTAGATATAAGTCCTTGTCAGGTATGTTGTTGCTGAATGTTTTTTCCCAATCTGTAGGTTCTCTTTTTGCCCTTCTGGAGAAGTCTTTTGAAGTACATAAAAATCTGATTTTTAGAAAGTTCCAATCATCTACTTTATCTTTTGCTGTTTGTTCATTTGGGGTTATACTTGATAGTCTATTTATGTCATAAATTAGGACCTCTAAATTTGTTCCTAATTTTTCTTTGAGGAATTTTATAATTTTAAGTTTCACTTTTAAGTCTTTGATCTATCTGGAGTTAGTTTTTGTATATTATGTGAGGTATTGATCTTGTTTCATTTTTCTGCAAATGGATAACCAGTTTTGCCAGAGCCATTTTTAAAACAGACTATTTCTTCTCCATTTAATGGATTTTGGCCCTTTCTCCAAGATCAGCTGACTATAGGTTAAAGGATCTATTTCTGTGTTCTCAATTCTATTCCACTGGTCTTTGTGTCTGTTGCACCAATGCCAGACTGTTTTGACTACTGTGGCTGTATAGTAGGTTTTGAGATTCAAGAGTGTGAGACTTGCTACTTTGTTCTTCTTCAACCATGCATTTCTTCTGCTATATGGAAAATGAATTTGCTCTGTAAACTTTCACCCAAATCATAATATATTTTTTTAAATAGTATACATGTTAGACATTTTCTGTCATATTTCATTTGTCTCTTCT
The DNA here is from genome assembly GCF_000298275.1 of Orycteropus afer afer. Taxonomy (NCBI): domain Eukaryota; kingdom Metazoa; phylum Chordata; class Mammalia; order Tubulidentata; family Orycteropodidae; genus Orycteropus; species Orycteropus afer. The sequence continues at coordinate 3,173,038 of NW_006921765.1, read as the reverse complement.
GTTCTTTTTCTGATTACTTATCTTTCTTCATTATTTTTAAATCATTTATCCCATTTTTAAATGGAATTATTTCTTCTCTTCCTTGTCTGAGGATTATTAGAGGCTTTCTTTCTCTCTCCTGGTCTTCTCTCTCTTACTTTTTAATTTATTCTTCTTATATTACCTCTTTTTAAGTTTTTGTTGTGATTTGGGTGAAGTTTACAGAGCAAATTAGTTTTCCTTTCAACAATTCATGACATGGATTACAATTCTACAATGTAGCAGCAACCGTCATTGTGTTTCCTGTTTCCAATCTCTCCTTACTTTACAAGTGCTGAGCAAAGGCTGTATTTTGACCTCATGTGGTTGATAGTTCTAAGGATGCATACCGCTCTGGTGTTACTAAACACCTTATAAATCTGCTGGTTTAGAACTGAAAGTTGATCCCTGGGGTGATTTCAGATCCAGGCTTGAAGTGTGTCTTTAATCATCATAATCTTTGGGGATTCACCAATCTCTATCAGATCTGTAAGGGTGGTCTTCTTCATGATTTTGTGTTTTGTTGAACATTTTTCTCTCACTGTTTCCAGGAGATATTGGGATTCCAGTCAAAGCAATTAATAGTAGGTAGTCAGACACCATCTAGTTCTTCTGGTCTCAATGTAGTGGAGGCTGAGTTTCACATGGTGCATTAGTCTTTTGGACAAATTGTTTCACACATCTTTAGTTTTCTTTACTCTTCTTTACTCTGCAAGGGTAGACTCCAATGGTTACCTCCTAGATGGCTGCTTACAAGCTATTAAGACCCCAGGTGCTAGTTTCCAGTAAGATGGCAGAATAGGCAGACAAACTACACAGACCCTCTTCAAAAAAGAAAAGGGGAAGTAATTAACAGAGATACAGAAGATAGTCTTGGAGCACTGAGATTTAAAAAAGAAAGATACAGAAGTGGGCAAACTCCAAGTGTTAGAAGAACCTGCATGAAATCCCCCCAAAATGAGACATATGGAGCTGTGGTCTGTCAGCAATGAGGGCACAGACAGCTTGGATATTGCCAAGTGGTGTTAGAACCTAAGAATTAACCTAAAAATCAGCCCTGCTACCCAGGGACTGCATAGAGGATTCCAATGATGACTGGTGAATAAAAGGGGAAGCAGCACAGAGGGAGATGGGGTGAGCTTTGGACTTTGGCTGTCTGGAGGGTTGCAGGCATTTTGAATGTTTGCAAGTGGTTTGGCCATTTAAAGTATTTAAAGCAACAGTATTCTCTCAGATTCCAGGGGCCTAAGAATAAATAGGCTCTACTTGCTGGTAACCCCAAGGACATCCGGGATGAGAACAACTGGAAAGGTGCAATATTCTCCTTGTTACTCTTAGACCCCACACCCTCTTGGTGAATGAAAACATGGCCATCCCTCACTCCCACCCACCTTCTGGGCTGGCAGGAATTCCATCCCAATCTGTGTGCTTGAACAGAGCCTGGGTGTCCTGCCCTGCCCAGATATTTTATTCCTTCCCCTTTTTTTAGTTTTTTTTTTTTTTTGGTCTGTTTTACAATTGTTACTATTTTTCTTATTCTTTTTTTTTCCATCATTTCTATTATAATTCTTTCTTATTCCTTACCCAGGTTCTAGTTTTCAGATTTTTCTTTCTTCCCTGTTCTGATTGCCACTTTTTTCTTTCTTGTGGTTAACCCCATTCCTTGTTTTCCTTTTTCTCATTTTTTCTTCATTATTTCTACCTCTACCTCTTTTCTCTTATTTCACCCTTCCCAAAAGATTGCAATTTTTAATTTTTTTTGTTATTATTCCCTTGTGTTTATGTGTTTCTGTTTTGTTTTGTTTTTGTCTTGATGCATTGACTTTTTGATGGTTTATTGACCATTGCTGTTGTCTAACTGAGTGGGAGACAGCAACAGTCCCCATACAATGCAACCACACCCACACCTCCTGTAGCTCCACTTACTGAGTGAAAGCCAGCACATCCTTCCAACTGGAGAATGATACAGGATCACCAAGAAGAGCCTGACTCACCCTCAACTGATCTTCACAAACAAAGTTAAAAGAGATCTAAATACAACAACATCACAATGTCTCAGAGATGACAGACCAGCACAGTCCATACAAAGAAGCAAGATAAAGTGATAGAAAGAAGGAAACAGGATACAGACCCAGAATGCATCCCTGAGGAAGAAGCAGCATTGCAACTCCCTATATGGAATTCAAAAGAATTATACTTAGATATCTTCAAAGGATTGAGAGACAGATAAAAAAAAAATTGACAAAATTAAGGAAACAACAGACAAAACCCTGGAACAATTTTGGAAGAAAATATAAGAAAAAAATGACAAAATAAATGAAAAATTAGAAATGATACAAAATCTACAGATAGAAATTCAAAAGATCAATACTAAATTTTCAGAAATAGCACATTGAAAGGAAAAAGGATTAGAATTGAATCAATGGAAGACAGAATTAATGAGGTTGAAGACAGATACCTGAATATTTCTTTGGAAAGGGATCAATCAGAAAATAGATTAAAATGAAATGAAGAAAGCCTAAGGCTCATGTGGCATACCATAAAAGGAATAACCTACATGTAATTGGAATTCCAGAACAGGAAAAGAAAAAGAAAACTACTGAGAAAATTTTCCAATATTTGTTGGAAGAGAACTTCCTTGATATGATGAAAGATAAGAATATATCCATTCAGGAAGTTCAATGAACCTCAAACAGGATAGACCCCAAAAGAAAATCAACCAGATATATCATCATCAAAACCAAAAACAAAGAAAGAATCCTGAAAGCAGATGAGGAAAATGAAGTTACCTACAAAGGACAACCAATAAGAATAAACTCTGATTTCTCAGCAGAAACCATGCAAATGAGACGGCAATGGGATGATATATACAAAACCCTGATGGAGAAAAATTTCCAACCACGAATTATATACCTAGCAAAACTGTCCCTTAAATATGATAGTGAAAGTAGGAGATTTCTATATAAGCAGAAATTAAGAGAACTTGTTAAAACCAGACCAACCTTACAAGATAAACTGAAGGAAATCCTTTGAGCACAGAACCAATAATAGCAAACAACAACTGACCATTAATACACCAGATGACACAACCCAGAAACCATCACAGCTGTGGATGTATCAAAGTAAAATAAGCTTACAAGATTTTACACAGGGAACAGAGACATCAACTGGCAAATGAGGAGAACTACAATCCAAAAAGAGGGAAAAAATAGTGCAGTTACAGAACTTCTAAATGGTGAGGAAGTCAAAAAAGTTGCAAAATAGCATGGACTGTTCTAAACTCAGGGAGAAAATTATAAGTCACAGGGTAACCTCAAAGAAAAATGATAAACCTTCACATCAAAATAAAAAAAGAGGACCAACACAAATATTTAGCAAATACTAAAACAATAGCAATGAAGGAAATGATAACAGGATTCATAAACAAATGACAGCAACCAATTCATACTTGTCAATAATTGCACTGAATGTCAATGGATTAAATGCACCACTCAAGAGATGGAGAGTTGCAGACGGGATAAGAAAACATAACCCATAATATGCTGTCTGTAAGAGACACACCTTAGAAAAAGACAAAAATAGCCTAAGCATCAAAGGTTGGAAAAAGATATATCAAGCAAATGGCAACCAAGAAAGAGCAGGAGTGAAAATATTAATTTCAGATAAAATTAACTTTAAGACAAAAACCACCAAGGAGACAAAGAAAGACATTAGATAATGATTAAAAGATCAAACAAACAAGAAGATATAAATATAATAAATATCTATGGACCCAAAAAATACATAAATCAAACTTTAGCAGAATTGAAAAGGCAAATAGGTGACTCCACAGTCATAGTGTTGTTGTTGTTGTTTTGTGCCATAGAGTACGCCCCAACTCATAGTGACCCTTTCTTGGGTTTCAGAGGCAGCTTCATTACAGAAGTAGAATTGGCCAACCTTTCTTCTGAGGAGTGGGTACCACAGTCATAGTAGGAGACTTTAATGCACCACTTTCAAAGAATGATAGAACAATTAGAAGGAAACTCAAGAGAAATACAGAAGAGCTAAATAATAAAATTCATCAACTTGACCTTATAGACATTTACAAAGCACTTCACCCAAAAGCAGCACATTATACATTCTTTCCAAGTGCACATGGAATATTCTCCATGATAGACCATGCTTTAGGCCATAAACCAAGCCTTAATAAATTTAAAAACATTGAAATACTGCAAAGCATTTTCTCAGACCAAAATGTTATCAAATTAGTAATCAACAATACAAAGATTGGATTAGAAATCAAAAATAGGAAAAAGAGCAAATACATGGAAACTGAATAAGACCCTCCTTAAGAACAACTGAGTGATAGAATAAATTTAAAAAAATGAAATAAAAAATTTTCCTTGAATCAAACAACAATTAAAATAAAACATACCAAAATCTTTGTGACACAACAAAAGCAGTGATCAGAGGTCAATTCATACCAATAAATGCACACCTCGCAAAAGAAGAGAGAGCCAAAATCAATACTTTAAACCTACATCTCCAACAGTTAGAAAAGGAACAATAAGAAAAGCCTACAGTGACAAGAAAAAAGGAACCAATAAAGATTCAAGCAGAAATCAAAGACCAGAAAACAGAAAGACAACAGAAAAAAATCAACAGGACAAGAAGTTGGTTTTTTGAAAAGATTAATAAAATTGGTAAACCACTGCCAAATTTAACAAAGGAAAAGAAGAAGAGAATACTAATAGCATGAATAAGAAGTGAAATGGGCAATATCACAACAGAACCAACAGAAATAAAAAGGGTAATAGAGGATACTATGAAGAACTGTACTCCAACAAATTTGAAAATCTGGAAGAAATGAATAGATTTCTAGAAACACATTACTAACCTAAACTAACACATACTGAGTTGGACTACTTGAACAGAACCATAATAAAAGAAGAAATTGAACAGGTCATAAAAAAATTACCAACAATAAAAGTCCTGGCCCAGATGGTTTTACTGGAGAATTCTACCAAACATTCAGAGAAGAACTGACACCAATCCTACTCAAACTATTCCAAAATATAGAAAAGGATGGTATCCATGCAAATTCATTTTAGGAAGCAAGTGTAACCTCAATACTAAAACCAGGCAAAAACATCATTCCAAAGGAAAACTACAGACAAATATCCCTCATGAATATAGATGCAAAATTCTTCAACAAATTCCTAGCCAATAGACTCCAACAACATATCATAAAAGTAATTCATTGTGTCAAAGTGAGGTTCATATCAGGTATGCAAGGATGCTTTCACATTAGAAAAACAATCAACGTCATCCACCACATAAATAAAATAAAGGAAAAGAATCACATGATCATATCAATCATGCAGAAAAGGCATTTGATAATATCCAATAACCATTCCTGATCAAAACTCTCAGCAAAATAGGAATAGAAGGGACATTCCTCAACATAATAAAGGGCACATATGAAAAACCAACATCAAACATTATTCTCAATGGAGAGAGATCAAAATCACTCCTCTTGTGAGCAGGAACCAGACAAGGATGTCCTCTATCACAACTTTTATTCAACATTGTATTGGAAGTCCTAGCCAGGGCCATAAGGCAAGAAATGGAAATCAAAGGCATCCAAATTGTTAAGGAAGAAGTCAAACTATCCCTATTTACTGATGATATGATCCTATACCTAGAAAACCCTAGAGAATCAGTCAAAAATGTACTGAAACTAATTGAAAGATTTAGCATTGTGGCAGGATACAAGATCAGCATCCAAAATCGGTTGGATTCCTCTACACCAGCAAAGAGATTGCTGAAAAAGAAATAAGGAAATCAATACCATTTACAAAAGCTACCAAAAAGATAAAATATTTTGGAATAAATAATAACAGATACACAAAAGACCTGTATAAATAAAACTATAAAAGACAACTTCAAGAAACCGTAAGAGATCTACATATGGAAGAACATACCATGGCTTGTGATAGGAAGATTGAACATTGTGAAAATGTCAATTGTAACCAAAGCAATCTATACTTTCAGTGCAATCCCAATCCAGATCCCATCAACATTCTTTAAGGATATGGAAAAACCAATCATTAACTTTGTATAGAAAAGAAAGAGACCTCAGATAAGCAAAGCACTATTGAAGAAGAAGAACAAAGTAGGAGGTCTCATACTTCAGGAACTTAAAACCTACTGTACAGCCACAGTAGTCAAAACTGCCTGGTATTGGTACAGTTACAGACACATGACTAATGGAATAGAATTGAGAACCCAGATATAGATCCATTGACATGATCTTTGACAAAGGGGTGAAATCCATTAAATGCAGAAGAGATTGTCTATTTAACAAATGGTGCTGGCAAAACTGGATATCCATTTGCAGAAAAATGAAACAAGATCTGTACCTCACACAATACACAAAAACTAACTCCAGATGGATCAAAGACTTAATGTGAAATCTAGAACTATACAGTCCCTCAAGGTAGAGACAAGTATTGATATGGGTGAAGAAAAGGACAGTATACCAAATGTGTGTGATTGGCACAGTGGCATTGAGGAAAAAGAAGACATAGAAAGGTGCATGGGAGGTATAGATAACAAAGATGAAGACTTTTTCACATATAGTAGTATGTTGTCAGTGAAGGCAAACATGGATATATGGGTGGATAGATGGGTGGAGAGGTTGAAATATTTTGTATGTCTATGCAGGGGATAGTGTGCCCAAGACCATGCATAGGGTTGGCAGACAATGTTTCTATAAGTGTATTTGTATGTTCTGTAAAAATTTCCAGGTTTATAGTAGAGCTGACAAGGGGCAAGGTTATAGTCATTTCTTGGCCACAGCCAGCTACAATGCTCGCAGAGAACATCAAGCTTAATTGGCATAGCTTTTTACCCAAAATGTTCCACATCCTACTTCGGTGAGTAGTGACTGGGATTTTAAAAGCTTGCAAGCGCCTTTGTGGATGCAATGATGGGTCTCTCCTCATCCAGAGCAAAGAAGAATGAAGAAAACTAAAGACACATGGCAACAATTAATCCAAGCAATACGTCATGCGTTCCTCAGCCTATACAACATGAGACAAGAAGAACTAGATGGTACCAAGCTACCACTGTCAAGCACTTGCAGGGAGATATATGTTGGAGATACAGGATAGAAAGGGAGAATAAGTAGAACAAAACTCAAAATCATTAAAAAAAATAAAAAACCAGGTTTGCTGGTTTGATAGAGCCTGATGGAACCCCTGAAACTATGGCCCCTAGCTGCTTCAAGTCTGGAATTGAACCCATTCCTATGGCTTCCAGCCAAACAAAAGACAAACATATGAGCTGAACATTTCCATTAGGTAGATACACTCCCTGGAGAGATCAATCATGGGAGAATAGAAGGACTATGTGTGCACAGGCAGACAGCTCAGGGGACAGGAATACTTGAAAGAAGGACACAGGGAAGAAATAATTATGGGGAGGAAGTGGGAGGGGAACTGTTGCATTGTGGGAAATTGTAGTCAATGTCATGAGATGAGAAAAAGTGTGTGTGAGCTGCTATATGGAAAGTGAATTTACTCTGTAAATTTTCCCAAAAATCACAACAAAAATTTGAAAAAAGAAAAAAAAAGACCCAAGTTGCTACTTACCAAATAAGGATTTAGAACATTGTTGAGGAATTTCTTTTCTATTTCTGTTTATTGAGGTTTTCTATCAAGAATGGGTCACGAATTGTATTACATACTTTTTTTGCATAGATTGTTATGATCATGTTGTTCTTTTCTTTTGTTTTATTTACTTGGTAGATTATGTTGATTGTTTTTCTAATGTGAAACCATCATTGCATACCCGGTATGAATTCCACTTGGTCCTGATGTGTGATTTTTTTATTTTTATTTTTTTAATATGTTGTTGGATTCCATTGGCTAAGATTTAGTTGAAATGTCTTATGACTATGTTCATGAGGGATATTCATCTACAATTTTCTTTTTAGTGATGTCTTTGCCTAGGGGTAGTATCAAGATTATGCTTGCTTTATAGAATGAATTCATGAGTATTGCATCTTTTTCTCTATTTTGGAATAGTTTGAGTAGGATTTATGTCAGTTATTTGAGTGTTTGCTAAAATTCTCCAGTGAAGCTGTCTGGGCCAGAACTTTTTATTGTTGGTAGCTTTACTATGGCATCTTCAATTTCTTCTTCTGTTATGAGTCTGTTCAAAATTTCTGCCTCATTGTCCATTAGTTTAGGTAGGTAATGTGTTTCTAGAAATTTGTCCTATTTTTCTAGGCTTTCAAATTTGTTGAACTATTTATTTCAGTTGGTTTTACTGCAATGCTGTCTATTTCATTTTTAAAAAAACTTTTTAAGAGTTTGTTTTACATTCAACACTACGTGTACATTTAGTTATACTCCCCATCTACCATCCCCAACCCCAACCCAGTCTCCTCCCCTTCCTGTCCAGCATCCTACCCCTGTACCCCTCACAGTCATGCACTCCCATGTGTCCTGCATTTCCTCCATGCCAATGTTGTTTCCCTGGTGCCCATGGTCGGCTGCTCCAAGGGCTGCATCTCCACAGAGTATGTGGGTGCATCACCCTAGGTTGAGTGGTCTGCCTCTACATCTTGTTTACTATTGGACTGAGAGCCAGCCCTAGGGAGTGAGTTTATTCCAGGCCCAGAATGTATCCCAGGACCACAGTATTGGGGGTCTCACTAGACTCCATCCTACCAGTAATTCTGGTCATTATTGAGTTTTGGGATTTTGTTCCATGTTTTTCCTTCCACTCTATCAAGGATCTCCAGATTTGATCCTTTCCTGAGTGATTGAGATTGGTAGCTGGGCACCATCTAGTTCTGGTCTCAAGGGCCATTGTGCCCTAGGGCTGATTGCTTCCAAATGCCCTTTGTTGTTGTTGTTGTTGTTGTTTGTTTTTTTTTTGTATTGCACTCTTCTTCACTGCCTATGATAGGAGACCATTAGCTGCATTAGATGGACACTTGAAAGCTTTTAAGACCCCAGTCACTACTCACTGATGTAGGATGAGGAACAAGACTTTTATGTATTTTGTTGTGCCAATTGAGTCTGCTGTTCCCCCATACTATGGTCCTGAGTCGGTAGGTCCATTAGATCTCTCTCTGACAGTGTCTGGCTGTCTGTGAGAGATTACTTACTCTGTGTCTGTCTTCTGTTGTTTCCGTAAGGATTAGGGGTATTTTGTATCACTGGTGTCTGTGCAAGATTAGCCTCCTCTGAATCTGTCCTTCGTCTAGAGTATACTCCTGTTCACTGACCCCTATCTGATCTTCTTAGATGTTTATGCGTTTATCTGTAGCCTGGTATTTGGTGTTAGTGGTGATGCAGTATTGTGGATATACTGGATGGTATTAGCATATGTCATCTATATCTTATGTGCACAATTCAATGTCCTCCCTTTTCCTAATGATATCATGATGGTCACAGACTTTTTTTATTCCATCCCTCCCCTTACCCACATAAGCCTGTGGCCCCTAACTAGCCTGAAATTAATCCCTCCCTTTCCCTCCCCACTCCGGTAATCTACAAAGTGAGTTCCCTTTCTCAAGCAAACCTTTCTTTGTCTTTTAACAGTAATGGGCTCATACAGTATTTGTCCTTCTGCAATTGACTTATTTCACTCAGAATAATGTCTATTTCATTTTTTATTCATTCATTTGGATCTTCTCTGTCCTTTCCTTTGTTAAATTTGTCTAAGGTTTGTCAGTTTTATCACACCTTTCAAAGAACCAACTTCTAGCTTTCTTGATTCTTTCTACTGTTTTTCTGCTCATTTATTTCTTCTCAGATTTTTACTAATTCTATTCTTCTGGTGACTGTAGGTTTTGCTTGTTTGTTGTTTTAACAGTTCTTTTTATATTATTGTTGGAGCTGTTGGATTAAAGTCATGGTTTTGGTACTTTCTTCTTTTTTTGATTTGTGTGTTTATTCCTATGTTTTGACCTCTTATTATTGCTTTCGCTCTGTCCCAAAAACTTCAGTATATTGTCTTTTCAGTCATGTTTGACTCCAAGGATTCATTTCTTTAATTCCTCCATTAACCATATATTTTAAACAGAGTATTTCAATTTCTGTATATTTGTTTTTTCTTTCCTTGTCCTTTCTGTTGTTCATTCTATTTTTAAGGAGTTGTGATTTGAGAAAATACTTCATAGAATTTCAATGTTTTTAAAATTATTCAGCCTGGCTTTATGGCTTATCATATCCTCTATTTTGGAGAATATTCCATGTGTACTGGAAAAGAATATGCATTGCGCAGAGTATTTTGTATACATCTATGAAGTCAAGTTTGTTGACTGTTGTTTAGATGTTCTATTATCTTTGTTGACTTTGTTTCTAGTTTTTCTGTCCTTCATCAAGAATGGTGTATTAAAGTCTCCTGCTATTATTGTGATGTTGCCTATTCCTCTTTTTAATTCTAGTAAAGTTTCAGTTATGTATTTTGTGGTTCTTTCATTAATATTTATTATGGTTATGTCTTCTTAGGTTAACCTTTTAAGCATTACATAATGTCCTTCCTTATTTTTTCTGATAGTTGCTGTCTTAAAGTCTATTTTTTAAAAATTAATATTACCATCTGACTTTTTTTTGATTGCCATTTTCTTGATATATGTTTTTTTCCATCCTTTGATATTTAGCTTATTTTTGTCTTTGTGTCTAAGCTATGTGTCTTTTAGACAGTATATGGATAGGTCTTATCTATTATGTTACTTTCTGTCTTTTGACTGGTGCACTTAATCCATCACATCCAGTGTAATTATTGATAGGTGTGGATTTACTGTTGTCATTTTGCTGTTTTGTTCTTTTCTGTGTGTGTGTGTGTGTGTGTGTGTGTGTAGTACTTATGGCTTCTTTTATATATTTTTGCTGCTGAGTTTATGTTATTCATTTATTTTCCTTTTAGTTATTTTTATGATGTTTATTTTGTTTATATAGTCTATGACTTTATTCATTTTTATTTTGATGAGAAGGTTTATGAATTTTATTTGAGGTTACAGTTAATTCATTATTATATTCCCACATTTAAAATAGTTCACTCTAACATGAAACATATTGACTTCCTCTCCATTTGAAAGCTCAATAACTACACCATTTATCACCTCTTTCTTTTTTTTGTAGTTATCATTATTTAAAAATTGATATCGTTGCTTCCCTGTTTTTCAGTCTTGCAGGTTTAATTTATTTTTGAAACTTGTTTACTTAGGCTGTTTTTTGTGTTATATTGTCATGTGTATTAATCTCAAATTGTCTGTTGTTGATGGTTCTCTGTCTGAAGGACTCACTTCAATATTTCTTAATGTTTGGTCTGGTTTTGACAAATCCCCTTAGTTATTGTTTATGTCTAAATGTCCTAATTTCACTATCATATCTGAGGAATAATTTTGATGGATAAATAATTCTTGGTAGGTATTTTTTTTTTCTTTCAGAGTTTTATATATGTCATCCCATTACACTCCGGCCTGTATGATTTCTACTATGAAATTAAAGATTAGTCTTATTTGTTCCTTTGTAGCTAACTTTTTGTTTTTCACAAGCCACATTCAGGATTCTTTCTACATCCTTGATTTTGGAAAGTTTGATCAGGATATATATAGGTGATTTTCTTTTGGGGTCTCCATTATTTGATGTTCATTGAGCTTCTTGGATACATATCTTCTCATCTTTTTGATATTGGTGAAGTTTCCTTCTGACAAATCTTCATGGCTTTTCTTTGTGCTCTCTCTTTTTTTTTTTGTCTCTTTGTGTTCCAGAATCCTGATGCCACATTTTATTTTTCTTGATGAAATCCCACAAAATTTCTTGGGTTTCTTCATTTTTCTTAATTCTTTTTTTCTGATTGTTTATCTGGCAGATGAATTTTAAAAGATTTGTCATCAATTTAATTAATTCATTGACTCAATTCCACTTCTTTGTCCTTCCAATGGATTATCTATTTCTGAACATTTAGTATTAATCTTCTGGATTTCTATATGCTGTTTTTATAAGCTTTATAATTTCCATTTATTTTATCTATTTTTGTATTATTTTCCTGAATTCTATAATTATGCCTGTGTTTTCCTTGATTTCTTTCTTAATCTGCTGAAGGACCATAAATATAATTCTTTTCAGTTCATTATCAGATAGTTTCAATATCATTTCTTTCTCAGTAGGTTCTGTATTTTGGTCACTCATTTGGAACACCTTGTCTTGTTTCTTTGTGTGAACTGTGGCTTTCTATTTTCTATGAAACACTTTTGTGTTATTGTATCTGATGATCATTGGTGTGTTTTGCCAAGGTTTTTTTGTTTTATTTTGTTTTGATATATTTGAATGGGTACAGCAGGCATGTTCCTCTGGTTGCTAATTTTTCAGTACTTAAGAGCTCATCACTTGTCTCCTGGGGTGTGTGGTAGTAGGTGGGAACATGTGTTCAGGTTCTGTTCCCTATCTGTGTAGAGAAGTTGACGGCAGGCTGGGCAGGGGTTGGCTACTGTATGTCATTGATCAAGTGATGGAAGAGGGTCTGGTGGCACCAACACAGTGGGTAAGGTGAAGGTAGATTGTGTTTGACTGGATAGTGTGAATGCAGTTGCTGCCCACCACTAGGTCTGGCAAAAACAAACAAGAAAGAAAAGGAAGGCAGGGGGGAGGGAAACAAAGGAAGAGATAAAAGAAAATTGGGAAGAAAAATGAAAGGGAAAAAAAAGAGAGAAATCAGGTAGTAATATGCACAGGTGTGTGCCACTGACCACAGGCTACAAGCACGAATGCTATCAAGTGCAGATGTGACAGGAGTGTGGTGCCAGATCCATGGAAGGATGTCCCACCAAACTTGGACACTGTGGGCATACAGAATGTGACCTGTGAGAATGTGTCCTACTGACTTCACAGACTGAGAGCATACATCATTTGTTTTGTGAAAATGAGCCTCAGGCTGTCAGGGGAGTTGAGTAGAGGGGGCTTCAGGGGGGTTGGGGAACTTAGCTGAGTGGACTACTGTCAATGTTCGCTGAGTGGACTACTGTCAATATTCACTGAGTGGGTTGGAGTAGGAGAGGCCACCTCTGATTACTGGAGAGTTGTAGGGGTAGGTAGAGGGGTAGAGATCACATCTCTGTGGTCACCAGTCACCAGTTTGGCACCTGTGCAATCCTGACAAAGCAGAATTGGTTATCTGGTTCCTGCTTTGATTGGAATACTGGTTGCAGGTTTTTTTTTTTAAATCCCAGAGTGGCTGGCAATACACAATTGTGTATCTCTCCCTGTTCGTTGCTTTCAGTTACTTCTTCCAATTTGTATTTGATTTACTTCTTTATTGATCTACTTCCAACTGGTATCTGATTTACTTCATTTGAAGTTCAGAGTTCCAGAATTATCATCTGCATCTGTTTGACTTAGTTTCTCAGGCTTTGTTGTAGAAGGCCTGTATTGTGTGTCTGACTTGTTCACCATCTTAACTCTCTTCCTATATTTCATATATGGTTATTTTGTTTTGCTGGTTTTGTTAGATGCTTGTATTAATGAACTCATGGCCCTTTGTGTATATGTAGATAGTTAGATATTTAAGAATGAGACTGTACAATATAGATTGGTAACAGAAGACATAAGATATGTCTTGCATATTTGTGAGTTTCACTGTAGAATGGCATTTGGGTGTCCAACTTTTCTTTTCATAGTCAAGAAATGTTATATCTAGATATCAATTCACAGAGATATTCAATTTTTTAGAGAAGTATTTTATTATCTAACTTGCCTAGGAAGGAAGAGTCTATGTCCCTCTTAGTTAATATACTGGAGCTAGTAAAGAAAATGGGTTAGAGCACTTTCTATTCAAAAAGTAATTTTTAATTTAATGATTGTTTTTCCTCACATTTACCTTTTTCATTGTGGTATCCTCAAGCCCTAAACTGTTCTAGATTTGTTGCTTTGGGGTGACACTTCCCTTCTCTTATATGGTAGATAAAGGAATATTTGTTCCTTTGCTGGGTGTAGACAAAAATCTGAGGATTTAAATAACAAATAATAATAATAAAAATAATATACAATTGTTGTTGTAGTTGCTGTTATGTGCTGTCAAGTCAAACCCGACTCATAGCGACCCCTCCTTGGGTTTCCGAGGCAGTATTATTATATATTATATATTATATATATATATTATATATAAAATATATATATACCCATGGAAGCAGGAATCAAGAATTCAGACATTATATTGCACTAGGCAAATCTACTGCAAAAGACCTCTTTAAAATGTTGAAGAGCAAAGATGTCACTCTGAAGACTAAGGTGTGCCTAACCCAAGCCATGGTATTTTCCATCACCTCATACGCATGTGAAACCTGGAAAATACATATATATATATGTATAAGTTATTTGTAAAGAGAGAGAGAGACCCTTTTCTACCTCTATCATTCACGTCCTACTTTCCTTAGAACATGATGCTTCCAAATTTTTATCCTTCTGGGTTTTACAGGTAAGTTGATTTTTTTTTTACTTATTATTTCTCTATAAAAGCACAGGTTTGATATTTCTCCACTCTGCCAAGTCACTTATCATTCTTTCATATGTGCAGAATATAATAATAGGACGTATAAGAAATTCTCAATATTTAGAACCAAAGTCCTTAGAAAAAAATTAATTTCTTCTATTCTAATTGAAGCAAGGTACATGTAGGCCAATAATGCCACATCCAGTCCAGATCAATAGATACTCATAGAACTAGTCATTGTTTTTCATAACTGACTATTTGTTCTTGTTCTTGAGCAAAAGCTCAAGATTGGAAATGAAGGTGAATCTCAGGTTGTCTTTCCATAATGGGTCCTTAGAGAGCTCAGGAATGTCAGAGACCATATAATATAAATGTAAAAATCACAATTTTTAACCTGTATTACAAATTATGGCCAGTAGGACTTATCTATGGTCTCTGCCAATTTTTAATGCTAGATATAATAAAAGTTAAGAGAATCATAGTCTTAAAATAGTTTAGAGTCAAACTGTGTTCCCTTTTCTTGCTGTTCTCCACTTGTGAGGATTGTTGCCATCGAGGCAATTCTGTCTCATAGTGACCCTATGTTCAACAGAAGGAAACACTGCCCAGTTCTGCTCCATTTTCATAATCCTTGTTGCTTGAGCCCATCTTTGAAGTCACTGTGTCAATACACTTCATTGAGGGTCTTCCCCTTTTTCTCCGACCCTCCACTTTACCAAGCATGATATCCTTCTCCAAGGACTGGTCCCTTCTTACAGCATGACCAAAATAGGTGAGACAAACTCTGGTCATTCTCACTTCTAAGGAACAATCCAGCTGCACTTTTTTTCTGGACAGATTTGTTTGTTCTGGCAATCATGTTATTTTCAGTATTCTTCACTAACAGCACAATTCAAAGACATCAATTCTTCTTCAGTCTTCCTTACTTATTTTCCAGGTTTCACATGCATATGAGGTGACGGAAAATACCATGGCTTGGGTTAGGCACACCTTAGTCTTCAGAGTGACATCTTTGCTCTTCAACATTTTAAAGAGCTCTTTTGCAGTAGATTTGCCTAGTGCAATATAATGTCTGAATTCTTGATTCCTGCTTCCATGTGTATTGATTGTGGATGTCAATAAAATGAAATCCCTGACAACCTCAATACTTTCTCCATTTGTCTCAATGCTGCTTATTGGTCCACTTGTGAAGATTTTTGTTTTCTTTATGTTGAGGTCTAATCCATACTGAAGACTTAAGTTTCTGTTCTTCATCAGTAAGTGCTTTGATTCATTTTCACTTTCAGCAATCAAGGTTATGGTACCTGCATATCCTCTAATCCTGATGCCATGTTCCAGCTTCTTGGATTGTTTACTACCATACAGATTAAATAAGAATGGTGCAGGATACAGTCCTGACACAAGCCTTTCCTGATTTAATGATGCAGAATTCCCTTGTTCTTTTCAAACAGCTGGCTTTTCATCTATGTACACGTTCCTCATGAACACAGTTAAGTGTTCTGGAATTCTGATTCTTTGCAATGTTATTCATATTATGATCCACATAGTCTAAAGTCTTTGCATAGTCAATAAAACACAGGTAAACATTTTACTGCTACTCTTTGCTTTCAGCCAACATCCACCTGAAATCATCAATGATATCCCTTGTTCCACATCCTTTTCTAAATCCAGCTTGAATTTCTGCTTGCCAATATACTGTTGTAACTGTTTTTTAATTATCTTCAGCAAAATTTACTTGCATGTTGTATTAACAATATTGTTCAATAATTTCCACATTCTATTGGATCACCTTTCTTTTGAATGGGTACAGATATGGATCTCTTTCCGTCAGTTCCTCAGGTAGCTGTCTTTCAAATTTCCTGGCATAAACAAGTAAGGGCCTCTAGTTTTGCATCCATTTGTTGAAACATTTCAATGGGTATTCCATCAATTCCTGAAGCCTTGTATTTCACCAATTCCTTCAGTGAAGCTTAGACTTCTTTCTTCAATACTGTTAGTTCTTGATCATATGGTACTTCCTGAAATGATTGAACATCAACCAATTCATTTTGGTACAGTGACTCTGTGTACTCTTTCCCTCTTCTTTTGATGTCTCCTGAATCATTCAATATTTTGCCCCTAGAATCCTTCAATAATGCAATTCAAGGCTTGAATTTTTTTCTTCAGTTCTTTCACCTTGAGAAATGCCAAATATGTTCTTCCTTTTTTGTTTTCTAATTTCAGGTCTTTGCACATTTCATTATAATATTTTACTTCTACTTCTTGAGATGCCCTTGAGATGTTTTCTTCAGCTCTTTTATTTCAACATTTTTTCCTTTTGTATTAGCTACTTTGCATTAAAGAACAAATTTAAGAGTCTCTGTTGACATGCATTTTGGTGGTTTCTTTCTTTCTTTTTTTTAAATGACATTTTACTTTCTTCATGTGTGATGTTCTTGATGCTAGTCCACAACTCTTCTGGTATTCAGACATTGGTGTTCACTGTGTCAAATCTATTCTTCAAAGGGTCTCTAAATTCAGTTGGAATATACTCAAGATCATATTTTTGCTCTCATTAATTTGTTTTAATTTTCTTCAGCTTCAACTTGAACTTAAATATGAGCAACTGATAGTCTGTTCCATAGTCAGCTCCTTGCATTGTTTTGACTGATGATATTGAGCTTCTCCTTCACCTCTCCACAAATGTAGTTGATTTGATTTTTGTGTATTCCATCAGGTGAGGTCCATGTGTATAGTATCCCTTTGTATTGTTGAAAAAGGTATTTGCAAAGAACAAATTGTTGGTCTTGCAAAATTTTATCATGTGATCTCTGACATCATTTCTATCACCAAGACCATATTTTCCAACTATCAATGTTTTTCTTTGTTTGAGTTGTGCCCCAGCAGCAAATGAAGATCCTGAATAACTTACTCCATCCATGTTATTAAGGTTAACTATACTTTGAGGAAGGAGCTTCTCCCTAGTCTATTTTGAGTGCTTTCCAACATGAGGGGCTCATCTTCTGGCACTATATCAGACAATGTTTCACTGCTATTCATAAAGTTTTCTGTTTGATATATTAACCAAACAGTGTTTCACAACTAATCATAGGGTATCAGTGGCCATTTTTTTCAGAAGTTGATGGCCCAGTCTTTCTTCCCAGTCTGTCTTAGTCTGGAAGCTCTGCTGAAACCTGTCTATCATGGATGATCCTGCTGGTATTTCATATACTAGTAGCATAGGCTCTAGCCTCACAGCAACACACAAGCTACCACAGTATGACAAACTGACAGATGAATAGTGTATTTAAGCCAAATCAATGAATTTTTTCAACAAACACACACATTTATTGTGCAGTTTACATGTGGTTGGTACTAAGTATATAAAGTATATAAAGAATAAATCACACATGATTCTTACCATTGTCTTTTAAAAAAATATTATTTATGGATTTACATATGTTTTTGAAACAATATATATATTTTCTAAATTTATTAACAAAATAACAAAGACTTAACAAAGATTTTCTTTAGGGAGAATATAGAATTGTTCCAAATTTTAGCTCATTCCATACCACTTAAGGGTGTTTCCACACAGTTATTCACAAACTAACACAAACCAAAAGCTATGGGTACATGAAGCATCACATTTGTTGGTTCTTTTAGTTCTCACTCTCATTTTTTTGTTTGTTTGTTTGTATTTAATCTATTCCTGAGATTGGGAATGTGAAAGAATTTTAATTAAAAGTATTTCTGTGATGAATGATTGATTGCATTCAAAAATTAAACATAGAAGATTGAATAGTGAACATAAAAACTTGTATCTTATAATGCCAATAAGCTATATGAAAAAAAAAAAAAAAAGAATCATTCCTAGATAGAATTATTTGATTAGATCTGAGCATCAACAGTTATGTTAATAATTAATATCCAGAAATTTGTTAAAAGGTAAGGTAATCTAGAGGACCTAGTTAATGTTCATTTTTAAATTATATAAAATATTCAAATAATAAAATAATGAGCAAATTACTTTAATATTGTAGATTTATCATTTGTTATTGACAGAGTTGATCCTATTTTCATTCTGTAGACCATGGTTATGGTATGTGGAGGTCAGACTAGGGAACTTGAGGATAAAATTTCCTGCAAAAATATTTGTGTTCAATATTAACCAGTCAACTTTCCATGAATATAAATATCCATTTTATATATGTGTGTGTGTATGTGTGCATGTGTGTGTGCGCATGTGCCTGTGTATGCATGAGAGTGTATATGTGTGTGCAGCACACACATATTGCCCATAGTGATGTTCATAAAATTATGATACAAAAATCACCTGCATCATAACAGCTGAGAGGCTTGATAAATATTGATTCTTGGGCTTCAACCCCAACAGTTCCAGTCAAAGTCAGTGAGCCTGAGGCCAAGGAATCTGCATTTAGATAACCACTTGAATGATTCTTATCTACAATATAATTTGAAGACCATCTGTGAGAGAAGATAGAAGAGGATGGGTGAGCACATCAATAGATTTGTTCTATTTACTGAAGGAGCTCTGGTAGCGTAGTGGCTAAGGCACTTGACTGATTAACCAGAAGGCTGGTGGTTCAAACCCACCAGCCACTCCTCAGAAGGAACATGCGGCAATCTACTTCCATAGTGATACTGCCTCGGAAACCCAAGGAGGGGTCGCTGTGAGTCGGGGCTGACTCGACGGCACACAACAACAGCAACAACAAATTTCCTGAAAAGATCCTGGGAAAGTGAATCCAGAACATTCAAATCCCATAGTGCATCTAGGAGACAAATTCTAATCTCATCCCTATTCAGAACTCATTTTCTTTCTCAACAATACTTTCCTCTGTAAACAGGAATGATTCACAGAGCTGTTCCTTCATTTATTTATTTGTTTTTTAATTAACATGATGGATGGAGGAGCACAAATACACATGGGTTACTTTGCTGTGCCATCCCTCTTGTCGTACCTTTCCCTTGGAGGTATATGCGGTGAACCATTGATTTGAGGTTGGTTTGACTATAGATGGCATACTTACTCTTAATTTAGCCCACATAATTTTATGCAGTACCAATCACGAAAGACATTGTGAAATACAAAAAAAAAAAAAAAAAACCTTACCTTTCACCTTCTTCTATTACACTGAAGAAGATCAGTTTACCAAGAAATGTGAGAAAATATACTTTCTACTGTCTTTCCAATGCACCCAAACACCTTTGAACTTGAGTTCATTTTACTTAGAGAACTTTACTTTTTCTCTGCTTATTTTAGCTTTTGACTGTGGTTTTTATTGGATTTATGAATTACAGCCTTCTGACCAATGGAAGCTTTAGTTTTTTCCTGTGAGTCTCTTTCTGCTACTTTAACAGACATACATTCTTGCTAAACACTGTTTCTTACATTTCCAGAGCAAGTGTAGCCCATCCTCAGTGCAACATTGGATTTGGTTACCACCTGACTGCCTCATGACTTAACCTCAGGGTGCATCTCTCACTAAAATTTTTAAATGATCAGGCATTTCTATTGTGGTTAAAGAAACAAAATTGGTTTCAATATTTGTGTGAATAATACCAAAACCTTTATGCAATGCTGACAGGAAGAAGGGTGGGGAGGAATGGCAGGTGATATTACTTTCTATATGAAGAGATGCTATGGTAGGAGGAGTTGGATATAATTCAATTCTAGGAATGGTTCAGAAAAAGCAACAGGGAATGGAATAGAGAACTAACTGCCACTTCACATTTCAGGCATATAAAAATAAGTCATCTATACCCTTGTAATTGAATTTGCGGTAGAGGCAGTGAGGTGTAATCATTAAGAATCTGTGCTCTGGTATCAGTTTACTTGAGTTTAAGATTCTGACTTGAGCATTTACCAACTCTGGATTTCAGCATGTTGCTTTACAACTTTGCTCCTCAGTCTCCTCTTCAGTGATGTAACATGAATCAATATTCCTGCCTAATTGAGATGAAAAACTGGGGTGGGGGAGGGACAAGGACAGAATGAGGAAGGAGAGGCAGGGATCCAGGTGAGGCAGGGAACCCAGGCCATGGCCCTCCCAAGCCGCAAGATAGCTGCAGAAAGCAGATAAAAAGCCAGGTTGGAGGGGACCAGGACAGAGCAAGGAAGCAGAGGCAGGGATCCAGGTGAGGACAGGGTCTCAGGCCACACCCCACCTAAGCAGCAGGAAAGATGCCAGGGTCTATGTAAGGAGAGGGTGGAGAGGTTTTGAACAGCTAAGGGAGACAAACTTGTCTGTCAGTTTGGCCTACTGTGGTGGCGTGTTTCTGTGAAACTTGAGGATGTGCCACTGGTGTCTCAAATCCAGCTGGGTGCATTTTCAACAGCTTACAGCCTGAGACAGACTAGGAAGAAGGAGGAGGCCATCCACTTCTCAAAGAATTGGCCAGGGAAAACCTTATGAATAGCAGAGAAACACTGTCTGATACATTACTGTGCAACTTTATGAATAGCATGGAAACACTGTCCAATACAATGTGAAGGATTAGCCACTTAGGTAGGAAGACTTTCAAAATAGGACCAGAAAAGAGCTGCATCATCAGAATAGAACCAGCCTTAATGATATGGATAAGGTAAAGCTTTTGAGATCTCCATTGCTGATGTGGCACAATTCAAATTGAGAAAAAAACAGCTGTAAACATCCATTAAAAATCGGAACCTGGAGCATGAATCTGGGAAAACTGGAAGTTGTCAAAAATGAAATGGAGCACATAAAGATCGATATCCTAGGCATTAGTGAGCTGAAATGGACTGGTTTGGGCCATTTTGAATCTGACTACCATGTGGTCTACTATTCCAGGAATGAAAATTTGAAGAGGAATGGCATGGTGTTCATCATTACACAGGATGTTTCAAGATCTGTCCTGAAGTACAACACTGTCAGTGATAGGATAATATCCATACACCTACAAGGAAGATCAGTTATTACTAGAATTATTCAAATTTACACACCAAC
The DNA here is from genome assembly GCF_000298275.1 of Orycteropus afer afer. Lineage (NCBI taxonomy): Eukaryota > Metazoa > Chordata > Mammalia > Tubulidentata > Orycteropodidae > Orycteropus > Orycteropus afer. Next base: position 3,151,556 of record NW_006921765.1, on the reverse strand, counting down.
TACTAAACCCAAAAATGAGGAAATTGAAGATTTTTATCAGCCTCTGCAGTCTGAAATTGACCGAACATGCAATCAGGATGTGTTAATTATCACTGTTACCTAGAATGCAAAAGTTGGAAACAAAGGAGAATCCCAAGTAGTTGGAAAATTTGCCTTGGTGACAGAAATGATGCTGGAAATAGCAGGATAGAATTTTGCAAGACCAACCAACTGTGGGATGACATCAAGAACATCATCCATGAAGAAAGCAAAAGACCACTCAAAAGATGAGAAAAGAAGAAAAGACCAAAATGGATGTCAGAAGAGACTCTGAAACTTGCCCTTGAGTGGGGAGTAGCTAAAGCAAATGGAAGAAATGACAAGATAAAAGAGCTGAACTGAAGATTTCAAAGAGAAGCTTGAGCAGACAAAGACAATTACTATAATGAAATGTGAAAAGGCCTGGAGTTAGAACACCAAAAGGAAAGAACATGCTTGGCATTTCTCAAGTGAAAGACCTGAAGAAAAACTTAAGCCTTGAGATGCGATATTGAAAGTTTCTATGGGCAAAATATTGAGTGATGCAGGGAACATCAAAAGAAGATGGAAGGAATACACAGAGTCACTGTACCAAAAAGAACTGGTAGATCTTCATCCATTTCAGAAGGTGGCATATGATCAAGAACCAATGGTACTGAAGGAAGAAGTCAAAGCTGCACTGAAAGAGTTGATGAAGAACAAGGATCCAGGAATTAACAGAATACCCACTAAGATGTTTCAACAAACAGATGCCCCACTGGAAGCACTCACTTGATTTTGACAAGAGATTTGGAAGACAGCTACCTGACCAACTGACTGGAAGAGATCCATCTTTGTACCCATTCCAAAGAAAGGTGATCCCACAGAATGTGGAAATTATCACAATATTATTAATATCACACACAAGTAAGATTTTACTGAAGATAATTCAAAAATGGTTGCAGCAGTATATTGAAAGAGAACTTCCAGAAATGCAAGCTGGATTCAGAAGAGGATGTGGAACAAAAGATATCATAGCTGCTGTCAGATGGATTCTGGCTCAAAGTAAAGAATACCAGAAGGGTGTTTATTTGTGTTTTATTTGTTTTACTGACTATGCAAAGGCATTTGATTGTGTAGATCTTAACATATTGTGGATGACATTGAGAAGAATGGAAATCCCAGAACACTTGATTGTGCTCATGAGGAAACTGTACATTGACCAAAAGGCTGTTATTCGAACAGAACAAGGTGACACTGCATGGTTTAAAATCAAGAAGGAAGTGTGTCAGGGTTGTATTTTTTACTCATACTTATTCAATCTATATGCCCAGCAAGTAATCTGAGAAGGTGGACTATATGAAGAAGAACATGGCATGAAGATTGGAGGAAGAATCATTAACTACCTGCTATATGCAAACTACACAATTTTGCTTGCAAAAAGTGAGGATGACTTGAAGTACTTACTGATGAAGATTGAAGAATACAGTCTGCAGTATCAATTGCATCTCAATATAAAGAAAACAAAAAATCCTTACAACTGGACCTATAAGAAGCATCATGATAAATGAAGAAAAGATTGAAGTTGTCAAAGACTTCACATTGCTTGGTTCTACAATCAATGCCAATGGAAGCGGCAGTCAGGACATTAGAAGACATATAGCCCTGGGCAAGTTGGCTGCAAGGGACCTCTTTCAAGTGCTGAGAAGCAGGAATGTCTCCGTGAGAACTAAGGTGCACCTGACACAAGCCATGATATTTTCAGTCTCCTCGTGTGCATGTGAGAGCTGGACAATGAATTAGGAAGACTGAAGAAGAATTGATGCTTTTGAGTTGTGGTGATGGCAAAGAATGCTGAAAGTACCATAGACTACTAAAAGAACTAACAGATCTGTCTTGGAGGAAGTTCAGCTGGAAAGTTCCTTGGAAGTGAGAATGACCAGACTTTGTCTCACCTACTTTGGTCATGTTGTCAGAAGGGACCATTCCCTGGAGAAGGATGTTATGCTTGGTAAGATGGAGGGTCCACAAAAGAGGTGAAGGCCCTTAATGAGATGGATTGACATAGTGGCTGCGATGATGGGCTCAAGTATAGCAAGGATCATGGAGCTGGTGCGGGACTGGGAGGTAGTTCGTTCTGCTGTGCATAAGGTCGCTGAGTGGGACACGACTTGATGGCATCTAAGAACAACAACAACAACAATTGGGTTGTTTGGAGGATTAACTGACATAGTGAGTTTTGGTATCTTGCACATAATAAGTGATCGATCGATAAGAGAATTATAGGCAAAAGTTGATGTCAATAACAAAGATTTATTTGTTTTGTTTGATTTGGTATTTAGATAATAATATACCCATATATTATCTAAATATAATATATCCATATATTGGGAGCTCTGGTAGCATAGTGCCTAAGGCACTTGACTGCTAACCAGAAGGCTGGTGGTTCAAACCCACCAGCCACTCCTCAGAAGGAAGATGGGGCAATCTACTTCCATAGTGATACTGCCTCAGAAACCCAAGGAGGGGTTGCTATGAGTCGGTCCTACTCGACGGCACGTAACAACAACAACAACATATCCATATATTATCTTATGATCCACTTAAGTGAACCATATGAAATTGCTGATATTTGGCCATTCTGACTACAAAACATGTTAATATCCAAGGTAAAACAAAAGGTCTCTATTCTCCTGGAGCAACAGAGGAAGAAGCAGTGTCAGAAACAGGAGGAAGAAATGACTAATTGATTCCTTGAGACTAGAACAGGATGCTGCCCAACTACCATTACTGAATATTTTGATTAAAGATTCTGTAGAAGAGAAAATGTAGAACAGAGTTTCAAATTCTTATGCATTCCAGACTTTCTGTAGCCATGAAGATTGGACAAATAACCAAAAACTATTGTCATGAAATAATCTTTAAACTTTAAACCGTAAACTAAACACATCCCTTGAAGTCTTCTTAAATCCAAGCAATATTTCAACTTAAATAGTAAAGAATGTCTTCTGTGAGCATTCTACTTTTAAAATAACTACTAACATTGGATTGAATTGACAAGAGCAGCTCAACAGATTACACAGGAAATTTAAGAAGCAGTAAATTTACATTAATGGTGTAGGAAGATTCCAGAAAAGGAGGGAAAAAATGGGTGTCCAACTTGAATGTACAAATTGTAGAATCAATGTATGTTCTGCTGTGAATTTTCTCAATAACATCAAAAGTAAATTATATAAATAAAAGACATGGTAATATCATTTGGTTTAAAAATTACATTTTATCTTATTATATGGAGTCCTTCCATGAACAATGTTATGCAAGTATTCTTGGGTGGTGCAAATGCTTAATAATCTGGGTTTCTAAACAAAAGATTGAGGGCTTGGATCCACCTAGTAGTAGTACACTACTGGTAGTGTAGTGCCTGAGGCTTTTGACTGCTAACCAGAAGGCTGACGGTTCAAACCCGCTAGCCACTCCTCAGAAGGACGATTGGGTTATCTACTTCTGTAGTAATACCACCTCAGAAACCCAAGAAGTGGTCTTTATGAGTCAGATCCGATTCGACAGCAGTGAGTTCAGAGATACCTCAAAAGACAGATATTTAAAAAAAAAAAAAAAAAGTCCGATGTAAATCCTATGGAGCAGAGTTCTATTCTTACATGCATGAGTTTGCCATGAGTTCGAATTGACTAAGCAGCAAGTGATTTTAGTTAGGTAAATAATACTACTTCTATTTTAGAAAATAAAACTTAGAAAAGTTAAGTGACTTCCCCAGTGACACAAGTTAGCAATGAAAAGAGAACACTTCTTCCGAACTTAAGGCTTTGGATTCAGATCCTACTTCCTTTCTTCTACTTGAAAAACTTCTTAAACTAAGAATCTAAGTGTCTTAACTAAGCCAAGAAACCCTAGAATTAAAAGTTCTTTTACTAAAGTTTCAATTTCCTGAGATAAATATTAGTTCCAACTACAGCATATTATATTTATAGGGTAAATATTCTGTAAAGAATGAAAGAGATAGTAAGATCAGTGGTCAAGAAATTGGAACTCTAGGAGTCTTTATTTCTCTATAAACAATATTTCAATAGGAGTGGAAAATTTTTAGAAGTTATTAATTTAAAATGATATCTACGGCATATATTATGTACAGCACACTTATATGATAATCAGGTTTTGCTCAGGAGATAGTGACCTTCAGCACTTGTCTATGTTGATCTGAAACATCTTTGTAGAAAGTAAAAATCAACACAAATATCATTTTATTTTCAGGATTGACACAGGGCAAACTGAGACCACATCACTTGTCTTCCCTCTCTGAGAATTGACAGCTTTATACCTCAGTGATAGTAACAATAATAATAATATGATAATAATATGATGGTAGTGCTGGGGTCTCTCTGCCAGGGTCTCAGGTCAAGGACTCACTCCACTCCTGTTTCCACATTTTAGGTATCTGTCAGAACAGCACACCACTCTCTCGGTACCAAATTCTGTTCTGGTTACCTAGTGCCACTCTGATGAGAATATACTTTGACAAGTGGCACCTGGCACCTTGGCACCTGTACAGATCTTCAATGGGTGGTATCTTTACAGGTCTTCTCCACAGGGTGGCTCCAGTCCCCTAGTTCCTCTAAATGGCAACCTCACCCCCTTGGCCTTCCAGGCCCCATTCCTTTCCCTCTTGGGCAGAAAAGACCATCATAAAATGGAGTAGCAGGTTAGCCGGCCCACGCAGCAAGAAAGCCAAGTGTCTTTTGGGTAGAAAGATTTCTGGCGGAGTGGGTTGCCTTCAGGCATTAATCAGCAGAAGCGGAGAGACCAAGGAAATGGAAGCAGAGCTGCCTCAGCCTTAAGGGTAGGACCATGGCCTTTGGGGGTGGAACAATCACAGCCCCCTAGGTTTCAAAGAGCCAGACCTTCACCAACTTTGTTCTGGAGTGTGGGGCTACTCGTTCATGTGAGTCAGTGGGATAGAGCCATAGCCACTGCCCAAGAGTGAGGAGGCAGGGCTGCCATGCCCAAGAGGGAGAAGAACAGGGCCCACCAGGCCAAGGGGGTGAGGTTGCCATTCAGGAACTAGGGGACTGGAGCCACCCAGTGGAAGAGACCTGTACAGATACCACCCATTGAAGATCTGTACAGGTGCCAAGTTGACAAGGGGTGGAATCGTGCTGGTTATGTTTTTGTGTCAACTTGGCTGGGCCTGTTTGAGTGGCTGGGCAGCTGGTGGTAGTTATTCCCCATGATGACACTGGCAGTCAACTCCATGGTGGGATCTACCATAAGCAGCTGAGCAGCGGCCTTTGGGATATGGTCTGCTTCCTGTATATAAGGAGAAGCTTTGGGAATGGTCTCTAGCCTATGGCATGCTTGGACCCTGCATGTAGCTGTGTCATTTCTCAGCAGCCTGCCATGCTCTGCTGACCTTGGGACTTACAATGGACTTAAGTTAATGGCGTGCTGTGTGGTTTGGTAACATCGGGACTGTGACTTTTTACTTGTCAAACTTGGGGTTTCACAGCTTCAGCAACCAGCAGCTGTTTGAGTGAAGAAAAGCCTCTAGCTCCAGTGGGCTGGGAGCAGGAGGCAGAGCTGGAACCCAAGGTTGAGGGGCTTTCACCCAGCCCCTAGAGCCTAGCACTTTGAACTTGGACTTAAATCCTCTAAATTGTAAGAATAAACTCCTGTTTGTTAAGACCATCCCATTTGTGGTATATTCTCATCAGAGTGGCACTAGGTAACCAGAACAGGTAGTAATGAAATAGTCACTTTAAAGGAAAAAAAAAAAAAAAAAAAGTAGCCATTGAGTTGATGAGTTGATTCTAACTCATGGATACCTCATGTGTATCAGAGTAGAATTGTGCTCTGTAGAGTTTTCAACGGTTGGGTTTTTAGAAGTCAGTTGTGAGGGCTTTCTTCTGAGACAACTATTGGTGGACTCTAATCCCCAACCTTTCAGTTAACAGCTGAGTGTGTTATCTGTTTGCACCACCCAGGGACTCTTTACTGAGGGACTATTTTGTGCCTTGCACTGTGTTACATGTTTTTCACATACAAACACAATTATCCATGAAAACCTTATAATCATTTTTATGAATGATGAAAGTGAGACTCAGTGAGGTTAAGTGACTTGCCCAGAACCAAATAACTCTTATGCAATAGAAGTGTGAAACTAATCCTGATTTGACTTGGGCCAGATTCCAGGCTTTCCAACTGGTCAAATTCCTTCATCTTTGTGATGGAGGCTTAAAACACAAAGTTCATCCATTTTTTCTTTTTTTTTTTTTTTTTTTTTTTTCCAATTAATTTGGGGAAAAAACAAAAAAAAAAAAAAAAAAAACCAACATCCCATCATATTCCTTCCATATTATAGCTTGGAACCCATAAATCTCCCCTTACTTAAGAATGAATGCCTATGAACCTTTTTGTGAGCATGGACTGTATCATAATATATTTTCCCACATCTAAAAAGGATAAAGGAGCTCTGGTGTAGTGCCTAAGGCACTGGACTGCTAACCAGAAGGCTGGTGGTTCAAACCCACTAGCCACTCCTCAGAAGGCAGGTTGGGCAATCTACTTCCCCTAGTGATACCACCTCGGAAACCCAAAGAGGGGTCGCTGTGGGTCAGGTCTGACTCAACGGCACACAACAACAACAAACAGGATAAAGCCAAACTTCTGAGATGAAACTATATTCCATTTGCCAATCTCTCATTGAATTGTTTTCTGCAGAGCTTTATATATTTTTCTGCTTATCTTTCAAAAACACATCTTCTTAAAAATCAGTGTAAGCAATGAGTTGCCAATTCCAAAGGAAACAAGACTTTGTATAAAATAGTAAATAATATCTCCTCCATTATGTACTGAAACACCTTCCTTTCCAGGAAGCTTTCATTAGTGTGGATTCCAAGATTTTTTATTTCACAACTCTATAAAAAATATAGGAGCTCTGGTAGCATAGTGACTAAGGCACTTGACTGCTCACCAGAAGGCTGGCGGTTCAAACCCACCAGCCACTCCTCGGAAGGAAGGTTGGGAAATCCTACTTCCGTAGTGATACTGCCTCAGAAACCCAAGGAGGGGTCGCTATGAGTCGGGGCCGACTCGACGGCAAACAACAACAACAACAACAACAACTCCTATATGAGAACAGAAATTTTGCTATTTTTGTTCATAACCATATCCACAGGGCTAAAACAGTGTTTGACTCATAAAAGGTACTCATCCTTTACCCAAGCAAATGAATAAATAAATTAGTTAATATATATTCTACTAAGAAACAAATTGTGTATATTTTTAAATTTACACAAAGAAGAAATTCTTGAAATAGTATTCCATGGAAATAAATACAAACAAATTTCCAGTATTTTCACTTGCACCTCAATGGAAGGTTTTTCTCAACTCTGGAGTGTTCTATAAAATAGTTCAAAAGAGTAGAAAGAAAATCATCACTCAGTTTTCTAAACTTAAATATACTAAATGACGTGAGAGTTCCAGTAAGATGGCGGAATAGGTAGAAAGACTGCAGAGACCCTCTTCAAAAAAGAAAAGGGGAACCAATTAACACAGATGCAGAAGATAATCCTGGACCTCTGAGCCTTGAAGGGAAGGATATCAAAGTGGACTAAACTCCAACTAGCAGAAGAATTTCCATGGAAACACCTAAAAAGGAGGCATATGGTGCTGTGGTCTGGCAGTGATCCTGATGGCACAGACAGCTTGGATATTGCTGAGTGGTGGTAGGACCTAAGAATTAACCTAAAAATCAGCCCTGCTATCCAGAGACTGCACGAAGGACTGCTCTGGTGACTGGGGAATAAAAGGGGAAGCAATGAAGAGGAAGGTAGGCTGAGCTGTGGACTTTTCTCTGTCCAGAGGGCACAGCTATTTTGAATATTTACAAGCAGCTCAACCATTTTGGATATTTAAAGCAACAGCATTCTCTGAGATTCCAGATACTTAAGAACAGGCTCCACTTGCCAGTAACCTCAAGGACATAATGAACATGGAGGACTGGAAAATTTTGATATTTCCCTTGTTACTCTCATACCCCACACCCTCTTGGTAAATGGAGGTGCTCTCACCCCTCACTCTGACCCAATTTCTGGGCCTGCAGGAATTACATCCCAGTGTGTGTGTTTGGATGGAGCCTGGGTGTACTGCCCCAACCTGACCCACCCTGACCCACCCTGCCCTGATGTTTTGTTTTTCTATTTTCTGTTTTTTAATTTGTTTGTTTTTGTCTGTTTTAAAACTACTATTATTATTACTTTTGTCCTTTCTGCTATCATTCTTTACTCTTCCCTTCCCAAGTGCTAGTTTTCAGCTTTTTTTTTTTTTTTTCTCTGTTCCTGGTTCCAATTTTTCTTTCACTATCTCATGGTTAACCTTGTTCCTTGATTTTCTTTTTGAATTTTTTTTTTTTCTTAATTATTCTCCTTCTCTACCTTTTCCTCTTATTACCCTTTCCCCAGATATTGCATTTTTTCCTTTTTCTTCTTTTTTCTTTTTTTAGTTCCTGTTCCTGTGTAATTACATGGTGTATTTTTTGTCCATGTGCTTTTACCGTTTTGATGGTTATTCAATTGCTATTTTTGTCTAACTGAGTGGAAGACAGCAATAGTCCCCATATGTCACAACTATACCCACACCTCCTGTAGCTTCACTTGTTGAGTGACAGCCACCACTTCCTTCTCCACAAATGGGCCAATGATAAACAACCACCAAGAAGAGCTTGAATCACCCTTGGCTGCTCTTTACAAACAGTTAAACAGAGATCTAAATACAACAATACCACAATGTCTCCAAGATAACAGACCATCACAGTCCACACAAAGAAACAAGATAAAGTGGTGGAAACAAGGGAGCAGGATACAGACCCAGAACACATCCCTGAGGAAGAAGCAGCATTGGGACTCTCTAATAAATAATTCAAATAATTATATTTAAGTATCTTCAAAGGATTGAAAGACAGACCAAGGAAAACACAGACAAAACCCTAAAAGAATGTTGGAAGAAAATAGAAGAACAAAATAATAAAATAAATGAAAAATTAGAAATGATTCTAAATCTACAAATAGAAATCCAGAAGATTAATACTAAATTGTCAGAAATAGATAAAACATTGGAAGGGCAAAAGAGTAGAATTGATGCAAGGGAACACAGACTTAATGAGATTGAAGACAAATACCAGAATATTTCTTTGGAAAGGGATCAATCAGAAAAAAAAAAAAAATCAAAACAAAATGAAGAAAGCCTAAAGTCCACAGAGGATATCATCAAAAGGAATAACATATATGTCATTGGAATTCCAGAACAGGAAGAGAAAAATAAAAACCCTGAGAAAATTGCCCAAGACTTGTTGGAGGAGAACTTCCCTAATATGATGAAAGATGAGAATATATCCATTAAGGAAGTACAATAACCCCAAACAGGATGGACCCCAAAAGAAAATCACCAAGATATATCACCATCAAACTCATCAAAACCAAAGACAAGAAAGAATCCTGAAAGCAGCACAGGAAAAACAAAAAGTGACTTATGAAGGACAACCAGTAAGAATAAGTTCTGATTTCTCAGCAGAAACCATGCAAGAGAGAAGGCAATGGGATGGTATATATAAAACCCTGAAAGAGAAAAATTTTCAACCAAGAATTATATATCTGGCAAAATTGTCCTTCAAATATGATGGTGTAATTAGCAGATTTCCAGATAAGCAGAAATTAAGGGAATTTCTTAAAACCAGATGAACTTTACAAGAGATACTAAAGGAAGTCCTTCAAACAGAGAACCAAAAATATGAAGTAACAACTGACCATTAACAAACAAGAAGACATAACCCTGAAACCACAGCTATGGACATATCCAAAGTAAAATGAGCTTACAAGATTGTAACGGAACAAGAGACATCAATTGGCAAGGGAGGACATCAAAAAGAATAACATAACATGTCATTGGAATTCCAACTACAAACCAAAAACAGGGAAAATACTGTATAGTTACTTAACTTCTAAATGCTGAGGAATTCAAGAGAGTTGCAAGATAGAATGGACTGTTCTAATCTTGAAGACAAAATTCTAAATCACAGGGTAAGCTCAAACAAAAATGATAAACTTTGAAATCACAATAAAAAAGGACAAGCACAAAAATTTACCAAATACTAAAATAGTAGCAACAAAGGAAATGATAACATGTTTCATAAACATAATGAGATCAGCACAGAAAATAAAATAGAACAAAGAAACCAGGGACACCATAAAAAAAAAAATAATAATAACACAATGACAACTAATTCATACTTTTAAATAATTACTTTGAATATTAAAGGATTAAATGCACCACTCAAGATATAGAGAGTTGCAGATTGGATAATAAAACAAAGCCCATCAATATGCTGTCTACAGAGACATATCTTAGAGCTAAAGACAAAAATAGACTAAAAATCAAAAGGTAGAAAAAGATATATCAAGCAGATGGCAACCAAAAAAGAGCAGGAGTGGCTATATTAATTTCTAATGAAATTGATTTTAACACAAAAAACACCATACAAGACAAGTAAGGACATTATATAATGATTAAAGGATCAATTGAACATGAAGATATAACCATAATAAATATCTATGGACCAATTGAAAGAGCCCCAAAATACATGAATCAGATTTTAAAAGAGTTGAAAACTCAAATAGATGACTCCACAGTCATTGTGGGAGACTTTAATACACAACTTTCAATGAAAGATAGAACAACTGGAAAGAAATGCAAAGAAGATGCAGAAGAGCTAAACAATACAATGATCTTATAGACATCTACAGAACAGTTCATGCAACAACAGCACAATATACATTCTTTTCCATTGCACATGGAATATTTTCCATGATAGATCATAAGTTAGGCCATAAAGCAAGCCTTAATAAATTTAAAAACATTGAAATACTGCAAAGTATCTTCTCAGATCACAATGCTATCAAATTAGAAATCAACTATAGGAAGATAAATGGAAAAAGAGTAAGTACATGGAAACTGAACAACACCCTCTGTGAGAAAGACTGGGTAAAAGAAGACATCAAAAATGAAATTCAAAAATTCCTTGAATCAAACAAGAATGAAAAAACAACATACCAAAATCTTTGGGACACAGCAAAAGCATTGATCACAGACCAATCTATAGCAAAAAAAAATTCACACATCACAAAAGAAAAAGAGTCAAAATCAACACTTAAAACCAACATCTCCAACAATTAGAAAAAGGACAGCAAGAAAGCCTATAGTCACCAGAAGAAAGGAAATAATAAAGATTTTAGCAGAAACCAATGAAACAGAAAATAGAAGGGCAATGGAAAAAAATCAACAAGACCAGAAGTTGGTTTTTTGAAAAGAATAATAAAATTGACAAACCACTGCCAAATTTAACAAAAGAAAAGAGGGAGAGAATACAAATAACACATATAAGAAACTAAATGGGTGACATCACAACAGAGCCAACTGAAATAAAAA
>NW_006921765.1:3138748-3139901 GCF_000298275.1 Orycteropus afer afer | reverse complement strand
CATCAAAAAATTACCAACAAAAAAAAGTCCTGGCCCAGGAAATTTCACTGGAGAATTCTACAAAACTTTCAGAAAAGACCTGACATCGATCTGACTCAACTTATTCCAAGATATAGAAAAGGATGGAATCCTCCTTAACTTATTTTATGAAGCAAGAATAACCTTGATACAAAAACCAGGCAAAGACATCACTCTAAAGCAAAACTACAGACCAATATCCCTCATGAATATAGATTCAAAACACTACAACAAAATCCTAGCCAATAGACTCCAACAACATATCAAGAAAATCATTTATTATGAACAAGTGGGGTTCATATCAGGTATGCAAGGATGGTTCAACATTAGAAAAAATTAACATCATCCACCATGTAAATAAAACAAAGGAAAAGAACCAAATGATCATATCAATTGATGCAGAAAAGGCATTTAATAAAATCCAACACCAATTCCTCATCAAAACTCTCAGCAAAATAAGAATAGAAGGGACATTCCTCAACATAATAAAGGACATCTATGCAAAACCAACAGCCAACATTATTGTCGCTGGAGAGAGACTGAAACCATTCCTTGTGCAAACAGGAAACAGACAAAGATGCCCTCTGTCACTATTTCTATTCAATATTGTACTGGAAGTCTTAGCCAGGGCCATAAGGCAAGAAAGGGAAATCAAAGCCATCCAAATTGGGAAGGAAGAAGTCAAAATATCCTTATTTGCAGAGGATATGATCCTATACCTAGAAAAACCAAGAGACTCAGTCAAAAATCTACTGGAACTAATTGAGAGATTTATCATCATGGCAGGACACAAGATCAACATCCAGAATCAGTTGGATTCCTCTACACCAGCAAAGAGATTGCTGAAAAAGAAATAAGGAAATCAATATCATTTACAATAGCTACCAAAAAATAAAATACCTGGGAATAAATCATACCAGGCACACAACAGATGTCTACAAAGCAAACTACAAAAAAATACTTCAAGAAACAATAAGAGATCTGTTATTGTTGTTAAGTGCCCTCGACTCATAGCGACCCCATGCACAGCAGAACGAAACACTGCCTGATCCCACACCAGCCCCACAATCCCTGCTATACTTGAGCCCATCATTGCAGCCACCATGTCAATCCATCTCATTGAAGGCCTCCCCCT
>NW_006921765.1:3130429-3135747 GCF_000298275.1 Orycteropus afer afer | reverse complement strand
CCATCTAGATGCAACAATGGGTCTCTCTTCATCCAGAGCAAAGAAGAATGAAGAAAACCAAAATTCATGGAAACAATTAGTCCTAGTGACTGGTATACCATCTGATCTGGAGCCTATACAACTATGAGATCAGAAGAACTAGATGGTGCCCAGCTACCATTGTCATCCACTTGAAAGGGCATCTATGTAGGAGATCCTTCATAGAGAGGGAGAACAATATGGAACAAAACTCAAAATCATTGGAGGAAAAAAAGGGGGGGAACAGGTTTGCTGGTCTGATAGGGCCTGGTGGAACCACCGAGACTATGGCCCTTAGCTGCCCTTCGGGTCTGGAATTGAACCCACATCTGTGATTTCCAGCCAAACAGGGCACAGGCATATGAGTTGAACATTTACCTCAGGTAAATACACTCCTTGGAGAGAACAATCATGGGAGAAAGAAAGGCTGCTTATGCACAGGGAGACAGCTGAGGGGGCAGGAGTCCATGGAGGGATGGACACTGGGAGAAGGTAACTGTGGGGAGGAGGTGGGAGGGGAGCTGTTGCATTATGGTAAACTGTGGTCAATGTCATGAGACAAAGTATATGTGAACTGCTGCATGGAGAGTGAATTTTCTCTGTAAATCTTCACCCAAATCACAATAAGAAATAAATTTAAAAAAAAAGAGAAAGACTTCTCCAAAAGAGTCAAAAGAGAACCTACAGATTGGGAAAAATTATTTGGCAATGACATATCTGACAAGGGATTTATCTGTAGAATTTATAGAAAAATCCAACACCTCAATGACAAAAAGACAAATAATCCAATTGAAAAATGGGCAGAAGACATGAATAGACACTTCATCAAGGAGGATGTTCAGGTGGCCAGCAAACATATGAAGAAACGTTCATGATCATTAGCCATTAGAGAGATGCAAATCAAAACAATAATGAGATACCATCTTGCCCCAGCACTAGTAGCAAAGTTCAGTAAGACAGAAAATAACAAATGCTGGTGAAGATGCGGAGAGATTGGGACTCTCATACACTGCTGGTGGGACTGTAAAATGGTACAACCACTGTGGAAAGCAGTATGGCAATTCCTTAAAAAGTTGGAATTAAAAATACCATTTGACCCAGCCATTCCATTACTAAGTATATATCCTAAAGAAGTGAGAGCCATGACAAGAACAGACATATGCACACCCATGTTCATCACAACACTATTTACAATAACCAAAAGATGGGAACAACCAAGGTGTCCATCAACCGAGAAATGGATAACCAAACTTTGGTACATACACACAATGGAATACTATCCAACCCTAAAGAATAACCTAGAATCTGCAAAACTCCACATAACATGGATGATGTTTAAGGACATTAGGCTGAGTGAAATAAATCAGTCATACAAGGACAAGTATTGCATTAGTATATTATTGTAAAAGTCAAGGAAAGGTTTATCTATGGAAGGAAATTTTCTTTGTTGGTTACCAAGGGTGGAAGGGGAGGGTAGGGAATACTGTTAGTAGGTAGAGATAAGTATTTATTTGGGTGAAGAGAAGAGCAATCTACCAATTGTGAGTTATCAACATGGTGGCATTGGGGAAGAGAAAGACAGAGAGAGGTACACGGGAGGTGCAGACAACAAAGATGAACCCTTTTGCACATACAGTGCTGCATTGTCAGTGAAGGCAAACATGGCTGTATGGGTGGACAGAGGGGTGGACAGGCTGGACTATTAGGTATGTCGATGAAGTGGGGAGTGTACCTAAGACCATGTATAGGGTTGGCAGACAATGGCCCTGTAAGTGTATTTGTATGATCTGAATTCCCAGGTATATAGTAGAGCTGACTAGGGACAAGGTTATAGTCACTTCTTGGTCACAGGGGGACCAGGTAGTTGAACCTGTGGGCTCAGGACCATAGTCCCGGGGACATCAAGCTCACTTGGCTTAACATACCACACAAAACATTGCTCTACCTCCTACTTTGGTGAGTAGCAACTAGGATCTTAAAAGCTTGCAAGCAGCCATTTAGATGCAATGATGGATCTCTTTTCATCTAGAGCAAAGAAGAATGAAGAAAACCAAAGACTCATGGAAAAAAATTAGTCCTAGCAACTGGTATTCTGGTAGCATAGTGCCTAAGGCACTTGACTGCTAACTGGAAGGCTGGCAGTTCAAATCCACCAGCCATTCCTCAGAAGGAAGGTTGGACAATCTTACTTCTGTAGTGATACTGCCTCAGAAACCCAAGGAGGGGTCGCTATGAGTCAGGTCTGACTCGACGGCACATAACAATAACAACAACAGTGACTGGTACAGCATGTGATCCGCAGCCTATATGACTATGAGACAAGAGCTAGATGGTGCCTGTCTACTTCTCTCAACCACTTGGAGGGGGAGCAATGTAGGAGATACTTGATACAGAGGGAGAACGATGTGAAACAAAACTCAAAATCATTTGGAAAAAGAAAAGGGGGACCAGGTTTGCTAGTCTGATAGAGCCTGTTGAAACCACTGAAACTATGGCCCCTACCTGCCCTTCAGGTCTGGAATTGAACCCACGTCTGTGGCTACCAGCCAAGCAAAAGACAGACATAGGAGTTGAACATTTACCTTAGGTAGATACACTCATTGTAGAGAACAATCATGGGAGAATAGAAGGACTGTTTACACCCAGAGAGACAGCTCAGGGGGCAGGGGTGCATTGAGGGATGGACACAGGGAAGAGGTGACTGTCGAGAGGAAGTGGGAGGGGAGCTGTTGTATTGTGGTGAACTGTGATTAATGTCAGGAGACAAAGGGTATGTGGACTGCTGTATGGAAAGTGAATTTGCTCTGTAAATTTTCACCCAAATCACACACACAAAAAAAACTAAATGACTGTTTTTAATAGAATTATTTTGTATTGTATAACTATGCTATCTAGCTTTCACTTGATAAAGCATTATTCATTTCTATCTCATTAAAATTTAAAAATAAAAGTACTGGATCCATCGAATTTCAAGACCATAGAAATGATTTGGTTCTGTCCTTGCTTATGACCCTCTGAATGAAGTTGATCCTTCCACACATCATGGTACAACTACACATATTTGTTGTTATTGTTATGTGCTGTGGAGTTGGACCCAACTCATAGCGACCCCTCCTTGGGTTTCTGAGGCAGTATCACTACAGAAGTAGATTTCCCAACTTTCCTTCTGAGGAATGGCTGGTGGGTTTGAAGCCCCAGCCTTCTGGTTAGCAATCAAATGCCTTAGGCACTATGCCACCAGAGCTCCTAACTACACATATAAAGCAGTCTAATACAGTAATATTTGATCTACAGAGATCTCTTACTTTTCAATTGAAGCATTTTTCTGTCTTCCTAGCCATCTGATATCTGTTTTCTTATCTTGACTTCCAGTATCTGATTATGCTTTCTTTCTTTTAGTTCTATTTGGTTCTGTTGGACTGGATTCTTTCTTTCTTTCTTTTTTGGTTCTATTTGGTTCTGTTGGGCTGGATTCAACCTCATATCTCAGCTGTGCATATTTCTCTGATTTCTGAGTTCTCATAAAGTCCTTATAAAGAATTTATTTACATCATCTAGGCTATACAGTTCACCATGAATTGAAATCAACTTGATGGCAACTAACAGTAGCAACAATAGGTTATACAGACAACCCAGAGCAGCTGGGTCAATTCCTAGCCCTATTAATGAGATCCACCAACTGTCTGCTTGTGGTATTTCAGTGGCTTGTGTATTGCTTTCATGCTAGAAGCTATATCACTGATATTTCAAATACCAGGAGAGTTACTCATGATTACATTGGGCAGATTACATTGGAGCTTCCAGATTAACACAGACTTTGAAAAAAGGTTTGGCAAACTAGTTCTGAAAATTACTCAATGAAAACCCTATAGATTGCAATAGACTGTGGTCCAATATTATTCTGCAAGACAACCCCCACCCTGGAAATTCAAAATACATAGTTGCCACAAGAATGGATTTGAGCATAGGACTGTGCACCATCTTTTTCTGTTGTTCATGAGTCAGAATTGACTCGATAGAAACTCACAACAATAAGGAGATGAGGAAATTTGAAATAAAAAGATACTTTAATTCCTTCATTTTATGTTGTTGTTGTTGTTATGTGCCGTCGAGTTGGAGTCGACTCATAACGACACCTCCTTGGGTTTCTGAGGCAGTATCACTACAGAAGTAGATTGTGCAACCTTCCTTCTGAGGAGTGGCTGGTGAGTTTGAACTGCAAGCCTTCTGCTTAGCAGTTCAAGTGCCTTAGGAACTACACTACCAGAGCTCTTTCAATTTGTAGGGGAAAAAAAATTCAGAGGGAGTTTCTGATGGTTCACTAGGTAGACAACCTAACAAGACCCTCTACAAAAAAAATTTAAAGTAAATTAAAAAAATCCACAGCCATTGAGTAAATTTCTACACATAGTGACCCTATAGTCAGAATTGGCTCAAAGACAGTGGGTTTTTGTGTGTGTTTGTGTGTGTGTGTGTGTGCTGAATCATTCAATTAGTTCCACTAATTTTCTTGCTAAGTCTTTTCAATTTTCTATGTGTAAGATTGTATCATCTGCAAATAGAGATAATTTGACTTCTCCTTTGCCAATTTGGATGGCTTTTATTTCCCTTTTATTTAATTTAAATGCATTTTATTGAAATATAATTTATGTAGAGTGAAATACACCAAACTAAAGTGACATGGGTAAATGTATTTTTTTTTTATTTTTTTTTATTTTTTGCAGTGTTCCTTCCCTTCCCCTTTCACCCCTGGTAACCAATGAAGAAAGTTTCCTTACATACATAACCTTTCCTTGACCCTCCACAACAATGAACTAATATTATATTTGTCATTCTGTGATTGACTTATTTCACTGAGCATATTGTCCAACAAGTTCATCCATGTTATGTGGTGTTTTGTAGACTCTACATTATTCTTTAGTGTTGCATAGCATTACGGCAGTCAGCCCCAGGGTTACAGGTGAGGAGAGACAACTAAGGGCCGCCCGAAGTAGCAAGCGGGAAGAGCAGGAGAAAGGAGATTAAAAGCCAGGAAGCCAGAGAAAAGAGCAGTCAGCCGAAGGGATTAGGTGAGGAGAGGAAACTCAGGCCCGCCCAGAGTAGCAGGCCAGAAGAGCAGGAGAAAGGAGATAAAAAGCCAGGAACCCAGACAGAGGAGCAGTCAGCCCCAGGGACAACTCAGGGACACACAAAACAGCAGGGCAGAAGAGCAGGAGAAAGGGGATTAAAAGCCAGGAAGCCAGACAGAGGTACAGTCAGCCACAGGGACCCAGGTGGGGGTGATACGAGAGGTCTCCAAC
>NW_006921765.1:3117385-3129594 GCF_000298275.1 Orycteropus afer afer | reverse complement strand
GATCGGGCAGTGTTTCATTCTGCTGTGCATGGGGTCGCTATGAGTCGGAAACGACTCGAAACCACTTAACAACAACAACAACAACACAGCATTCCATTGTGTATATGTACCATAGTTTGATCTTCCACTCTTATTTGATGGAAGCACTATTGTAAATAGTGCTGTGATGAACATGGTTGGGTACATACCTGTTCCTGTCCTGGCTCTCACCTCTCTAGGATATATACCTAGTAATGGGATTGTTGGGTCAGTAGTATCTCCAGTTCCAGCTTCTGAGGAATCACTATATTTCTTTCCACAGTGGTTGTATCACTTCAGTCCCACCGGCAGTGTATGAGAATTCCAATCTCTCCATATCCCCACCAGCATTTGTTATTTTCTGTCTCTGTGGACCTTGCCATCAGTGCTGGGGTGAGATGGTATATCATTGTTGTTTTGATTTGCATCTCTCTAATAGCTAACGATCGTGAGCATTTCTTCATATGTTTGTTGGCCGCTTGAATATCCTCCTTGGTGAAACGTCTATTCATGTCCTCTGCCCAATTTTCAACTGGATTGTTAATTCCTTTGCTGTTGAGGCATTGGAGTTTCTATAAATTTTGGAGATAAGTCCCCTGCCAGATATGTAATTATCAACAAGTATGAATTTGTTCCTGTCCTTTTTGTTATGTGCTTTTTTGTGGTGTTGATTTCTTTGTTCCATATAATTTTCTGTGCTGAGCTCATTTTGTTTATGGATTTTGTTATCACTTTCTTCATTGCTATTCTTTTAGTGTTTGTAGCATAGTGCCTAAGGCACTTGACTGCTAACCAGAAGTCTGGCGGTTCAAACCCACCAGCCACTCCTCGCAAGAAAAAGGAGCAATCTACTTCCATAGTGATAATGCCTTGGAAACCCAAGGAGGGGTTGCTATGAGTCGAGTCCAACTTGATGGCAAATAACAACAACAACAACAACAAATAAGTGTGCTGGCCCTCTTTTTTATTTTGATGTGAAGGTTTATCATTTTTCTTTGAGGTTATCCTGAGATTTATACTTTTCTTCCCAAGTTCTATCTTCTAGTTTTCTTGATTCCCTACCATTTAGAAGTTCTGTAACTACACATTTTTTTTCCCTCTTTATGGTTTATACTTGTCCCCATTTGTCAATTGATGTCTCTGGTTCCCTGTTTACAATCTTGTAGGCTTATTTACTTTGGATACTTCCATAAGTGGATTGGTTTCTGTGTTATGTCACCACGTGTGTTAATGGTCAGTTGTTGTTTGCTGTTGTTTGTTCTCTGTCCACAGGACTCCCTTTAGCATCTCTTGTAAGATCAGTCTGTGTTCTGGTTACCTAGTACCACTCTGACAAGAATATACCACAAATGGGATGGCCTTAACAAACAGGAGTTCATTCTCTCACAGTTTGGGAGGCAAGAAGTCCAAGTTTGCCAGGCTCTAGGAGCTGGGTGAAAGCCCCTCAACCTTAGGCTTCAGCTCTGCCTCCAGCTCCCAGCCCACTGAAGCTAGAGGCTTTTCTTAACTCAGACAGCTGCTGGCTGCTGAGGCTGCCGAGCCCAAGATTGACAAATAAAATGGCACAGCTCTGATATTACCAAATCACACAGCAGGCCATTAATTCAAGTCCATTGTAAGTCTCAAGGTCGGCAGAGCATGGCAGACTGCTGAACAACTACATGGTTACATTCAGGGTTCAAGGTGCCATATGCTAGATACTATTCTCAAAGCTGTATCTTATATACAGAATGCAGACTACATACCAAAAGCAGCTACTCAGCTGCTTGTAATAGAGCCCACCATGGAGTTAATTTCCAGTCTTATCATGGGGAATAACTACCACCAGCTGCCCAGCCACTCAACCAGACCTAGCCAAGTTGACACAAAATATAACCACCACAGTCTGGTTTTAACAAATTTCCTTAATTTCTGCTTATCTGGAAATCTCCTCATTTCACCATCATATTTGAGGGACAATTTTGCCGGGTATATAATTATTGGTTGAAAATATTTCTCTTTTTGGATTTTATATATACCATCCAATTGTCTTCTCCCTTGCATGGTTTCTGCTGAGAAATCCAAGCTTAGTCTTACAGGCTGCCTCTTGTAGGTAACTTTTTGTTTTCCCATGCTGCTTCCAGGATTCTTTCTTTGTCTTTGGTTTTGGTGAGCTTGATGATATGTCTTGGTGATTTTCTTTTGGGGTCTATCCTGTTTGAGGTTCACTGGACTTCTTGAATGGATATGTTCTCATCTTTCATCATATCAGGAAAATTCTCTTCCAACAAATCTTCAAAAAAATTTTTCTGTGATTTTATTAGTCTCTTCCTGTTCTGGAATTCCAATTATACATAGGTTATTCCTTTTGATGGTATCCCATGTGAACCTTAGGCTTTGTTCATTTTGCTTTGATCTTTGTTCTGATTGATTGCTTTCTAAAGAAGTATTGAGGTATTTGCCTTCAATCTCACTAATTCTGTATTCCATTGACTCAATTCTACTCCTTTGCCCATTCTGTGTCTTATCTATTTCTGAAAATTTAGAATTAATCTTCCGGATTTCTATGTGTAGATTTTGTATCATTTCTAATTTTTCATTTATTTTGTCATTTTGTTTTTGCATTGTCTTTTGAAATTGTTGTAGGGTTTTGTCTGTGTTTTCTTCAATTGAAAGAAACCAAATGTGCATGAACTATTGAATGTAAAACAAATTTCCTTTGTATATTTGTACCCAAAGCTCAATTAAAAAAGAAAAAACAAAACAAAACAAAAAATCACTTCTAGAACTGGTAAGTGAGTTCAGTAACTCACTCATTTAACTTCAGTGAGGTGTTAGGACACAATTTCAACCAAAAAGTGACTGCAAAAAAAAAAAAGTTCCAAATATGGGGCTCATAATCAAAAATTATAAAATATGTATGGAAACAAGTCACTTAAAACAAAATTAGGTCTACAAAGAGGATAGCTTAAAATAGCTAATGGAAATATGGTAAGTAGGTTGGGCAATCCTACTTCTGTAGCGATACTGCCTTGGAAACCCAAGGAGGGGTCGCTATAAGTCGGGTTTGACTCGATGGCACATAACAACAACAACAACAAATGTTTAAAGAAATGAAAGGGATATTTTAAAATGCTGGAAAATAATAGATTATTAAAATATCCAACATATTTGATAAACAACCAACTATAACAACTAGAGATGTACAACATAATTACTGAAATAAGAGTTTACTTACCTGGCTAAACAGCAGAATAATGATTTTATGAACTAGAATATGGAGATTAAGAAATAACTCAAAATGTATCACAGAGAGAAAAGGCAGTGTAATATATAAATTGTAAGGTAAGGGAGAACACAATAGTCTGAGAAGATAAGAGAAATAATTGGAGAAACAGCAATAATTAAATGACAGAAATTTTCTATATTTAATGAGACAGATCTTCAGATTTAGGAAGACTAATGGATCACACATCAAAAAGCTCAACAGAAATCCACTACCAGAGTCCTTATTATAAAAATGCAGATCAGAAATATGAATCTTTTAAATGTGACAAACATGTGTAAAACAATATAGATTATCTACAAAAGGACAATAATTCTACTGATGGGTAACTCTAAATAGCAAGAGTGGAAACTAGAAAAGAGTAAGATGTCATTTTCAAAATACTGGGAGATGCATACTGTTGAACTAGCAATTCATACAATGTAAAGCTATTTTCTTCAAATGATGACAAAATAAAGATATTTTCAGATAAAAGTTGAAGAAGTTTACAAAGAGATTTTATTAAAGGGACTTGTAGTACCTAAGGCATTTGACTGCTAATAGAAGGTTGGCAGTTAACACCCACCTGCCACTCCATGGAAGGAAGACTGGGTAATCTATTTCTATAAAGATTTACTGCCTCAGAAACCCAAAGGGAGTCTCTATGAGTCAGAATTGACTCAATGGCAGTAGTTAATAATAATACTAATAAATGCATAATTTACTTTAGAAAGAAGAAATATAATTATGGAAAAAAGGAATAAATGCATAAAGAATGGTAAGCAAAAGAAATGAGAAACATTGATACTAATGTATCAAAAATAGCTGAACAGTGATGTTAACTGTGAAAAAACCTCAAGAACTAATGAGAAATTACATGTTTGGTTAAGGCAAATATGCTTGTTAAAATTTTTAGACCAACCACTAAAAAATAAGAATCAAAATTATAATTTCCAAACAAAAACCAAACGCAAGAACAAAAACAAAATTCACTGCATCCAAATCATGATGAAAATTGAGGGAAAAAAATTAATAGAAATATCAGTAAAAAATAAAAGGAACAAAATAAGAGAGTAGAATGTATCCAAATTTGTTAGTAATCAAAATAGTATATATGAACAGCAATTTTCAGTTAAAAGTTAATGATTGTCAGGCTATATTTAAAAAAAAAAAATCCAGCTAAATACAACTTAGAGTCATAAGTTTTCATATATTTTGAATGTAAAAAATAGAATAAAAGTTGTATAGGAAAATAATAATGAAGAGAAATATGTTCCTGTCATATTAATATCAATCAAAAGACTACAGCAAAAAGCATTACTTCAGGTTAAGTCATTTTTTATTGATTAAAATTTAAATTCACTTGGAAAATTATAAGCTGTATACAACAATAACATAGTTCAAAGTATATAAAGCAACACTTGACAGAACTGCCAGCAGCAAGTGATAAATTAACCATCACACAAGAAATTCAACATACCTTTCCCAAGAATCAATAAATCAAGCAAAGAAAAATATAGGAAAGATACAGAGTATCTGAAAAAACAACTATATGATACATTGCACCCAATAATTGAGAAATGCACTTTCTTTACAAGTATGTATGGAATATATATATATATATATATATATATATGTATATGTGTGTGTGTGTGTATATATATATATATATGTATATGTATGTGTATGTATATATATATATATTAGACTCATAAAAACCCATGTGATAAAATATAACCATCCCATAGGGTTCTCTTTGCTGTAATCTTTATGGAAGCAGATCACCAGGTCTTTCTCCTGAGGAACTGCTTGGTGAGTTTGAACCACTTACTTTTTCCTTAGCAGCAGAGCATTAATAGTAGATTAGCCATTGTGCTATCAGGGATTCCATACATTTCTTCACATTCATAGGTAATAGTAAAGAAGAAATGATTTTCTGATTGGAAAAAAAAAAAAAAGAAGAAGAAGAAAGAATGTCTGAGAAATCATCATCCATGCATGATTAAGGACAAAGATAAAAAAAAAGCCAAGGCCAACAGCTAGAACAGGAAAGAGGGAAAGCTCCCCAGCAGCAAGGTAAGGGACACAAATTTTTCTGTCAGTTTGTCATACAGTGGTGGCTTGTGCATTTCTGTGAGGCTAGAGGCTGTCCCAACATTTCAAACATTAGCAGGCATGTCCATGGTGGACAGGTTTCAGCAGAGCTTGCAGACTGAAAAAAAAAAAAAAAAATGGCCAATGAAAACCTTATGAATAGCAGTGAAACATTGTCTAATATATTACTGGACAACTTTATGAATGGCCCTGAAACACTGTCCGATACAGTACTGGAGGATGAGCCCCTCAGGTAGAAAGGCATTCAAATATGACTGAGAAAGAGATGTCTCACTAGAGTAGAACCAATCTTAATTATACAGATAAAGTAAAGCTTTCCAGACCTTCATTTGCTGGTGTGGCACAACTCAAAATTAGACAAAACAGCTGCAAACTGCCATTAATAATTGGAAAATGGAGTGCATGAAGTATGAATCTAGGAAAATTAGAAGTAAAAAATGAAATGGAATGCATAAAGATTGATATTCTAGGCATTAGTGAGCTGAAATAAACTGGTTTTGGCCATTTTGAAACAGACAACCACATGATTTACTATGGCAGGAATGACAGATAGAAGAGGAATGGCATGGCATTCATCATCACAAAGAATGTTTCAAGATCTCTCCTGAAGTACAATGCTGTCAGTAATAGGGTAATATCCATATGGTTACAAGAAAGGCCCATTAATACTACTATTATTCAAATCTATGCACCAAACACCAAAGCCAAACATGAGGAAATTGAAGATTTTTAACAACTTCTGCAGTCTGAAATTGACTGAACATGCAATCAAGATGTGCTAATTATCATTGGTGAATGAAAAGTCAAAGTTGTAAACAAAGAAGAAAACAAAGAAGATTTCCAACTGGTAGTTGAAAAATTTGGTCTTGGTGACAGAAATGATGCTGGAGATTGCATGATAGAATTTTGCAAGATGAATGACTTATTCATGCAAATACCTTTTTTCAAAAACAGAAATTCTAGCTATACATGTGGACTTCACCAGATGGGATGCACAGGAATTATATTGATTACATCTGTGGCAAGAAGTGATGGAAAAGCTCAATATCTTCACCAAATCAAGGCTGGGAGCTGATTGTGGAACACACCATCAACTATTCACATGCAAGTTCAAGTTGAAATTCAAGACAATTAAAACGAGTCTACAAGAAACAAAATATGACCTTGATTATATCCCTCCTGAATTTAGAGACTTTCTAAAGAATAGATTTGATGCATTGAACACCAATTACCAAAAACCAGAGGAATTAAGAACATCATCCAGGAAGAAAGTAAGAGGTCATTAAAAAGACAGGAAAGGAAGAATAGACCAAAATGCCTGTCAGAAGAGACTCTGAAACTTGCCCTTGAATAGAGAGTAACTAAAGCAAACAGAAGAAATGACAAGATAAAAGAGCTGAACAGAAGATTTCAAAGAACAGCTTGAGAAGACAGAGCCAATTACTATAATGAAATGTGCAAAGACTTGGAGTTAGAAAACCAAAAAGGAAGAACACACTCAGCATTTTTCAAGCTGGAAGAACTGAGGAAAAAATGTAAGCCTTGAGTTGCAATATTGAAAGATTCTATGGGCAAAATATTGAATGATGCAGGACATCAAAAGAAGACGGAAGGAACATGCAGAGTCACTGTACCAAAAAGAACTGGTCAATGTTCATCTATTTCAGGAAGTGGCATATGATCAAGAACCCATGGTATTAAAGGAAGAAGTTGAAGCTGAACTGAAGGAAGTGGTGAAAAACAAGGCTCCAGGAATTGATGGAATACCCACTGAGATGTTTCAACAAACAGATGCCGTGCTGGAGGCATTCACTTGGCTATGCCAAAATATTTGGAAGACAGCTACCTGGGCAACTGGACTGGTAGAGATCCATATTTGTACCCATTCCAAAGAAAGGTGATCTCACAGAATGTGGAAATTATCAAATAATATCATTAATATAGCACACAAATAATATCTTACTGAAGATAGTTCAAAAATGGTTGCAATAGTATATGGACAGAGAACTTCCAGAAATGCAAACTGCATTCAGAAGAGGATGTGGAATGAGGGATTTTGTGGCTGATGTCAGAGGAATCTTGGCTGAAAGCAAAGAATACCAGAAAGATGTCTACTTGTGTTTTGTAGAATATGCAAAGGCATTTGATTGTATGGATCATAACAAAATTATGGATTACATTGAGAAGAATGGAAATTTCAGAACACTTAATTGTACTCATGAGGAACCAGTACATAGAACAGGAGCCTGTTCGAACAGAGCAGGGGTACACTACATGGTTTAAAATCAAGAAGGGAGTACATCAGGGTTGTATCATTTCACCATACTTATTCAATCTGTATGCTGAGCAAATAATATGAGAAGCTGGACCACATTGAAAAGAATGTGGCATCAAGATTGGAAGAAGATACATTAACAACCTGTGATACACTGACAACACAACTTTGCTTGCTGAAAGTGAGGATGACTTGGAGTACTTACTGATAAAGATTGAAGACTACAGTCTGCAGCATGGATTACACCTCAATATAAAATAAACAAAAATCCTCACAACTGGACCAATAAGCAGCATCACAATAAATGGAGAAAAGATTGATGTCAAGATTTCATATTACTTGGTCCTACAATCAACACCAAAGGAAGCAGCAGTCAAGTCATCAGACAACATATAGCATTGGGCAAATCTACTGCAAAAGACCTCTTTCAAGTGCTTTTTCAGCAAAGATATCTCCTTGAAGACTAAGGTGCACCTGACACAAGTCATGGTATTTTCAATCACCTCATATACATGTGAGAGCTGGATAATGAATAAGGAAGATAGAAGACTCGATGCTTTTGAGTTGTGGTGTTGGAGAAAAATGATGAAAAGTACCATGGACTTCTGAAAGAACTAACACACCTGTCAAGGAAGAAGTGCAGCCGTAATGCTCCTTGGAAGCAAGAATGGCTAGACTTCATATCACCTACTTTGTTCATCTTGTAAGAAGGGATCATTCCCTGGAGATGGACATCATGCTTGGTAAAGTGGAAGTTCAAAGAAAAAGGAGAAGGCCCTCAACGAGATGGATTGACACATGGGCAGCGGTGACAGGCTCAAATATAGCAAGGATCGTGGAGCTGTTACGTTCTGTTGTGCATAGGGTAGCTATGAGTCAGAGACAACTTGATGGCACCTAACAACAACAACAACATACAATACAAATATTATATAACACTGAATACTTAAATTTAACACTAACATTAATGAATCAATCCGATTCCTAGCAAAAATTAATGCTACAATTAAAATGAGTAATGTGAGGACCAAAAAAATCCAAGCCAAACTCACTGCCATCGAGACATTCTGACTCACAGCAACTCTATAGGACAGTGTAGAACTACCTCAGAGGGTTTCCAAGGCTGCAAATCTTTACTGAAGCAGGTGGCCTAATTTTTGTCTTGCGGATCAGCTGGTGAGCTAAGCCATTAAATTTTTTGGTTAGTAGATGAATGCCTTAACAACTGTGCCATGAGAGCTCCTTAATTTGAGGACAGGACAGTATAATAAATAAACTATTCAGAGTATCTACAAAGTGATGATTTTAAACCTTGAGGATAGTTTAAAAAATAATATAAGGGTAAAAACAAATTTAACTGCCCAGCTTTTTCCATCTCTAGAAAAATACTTCAGAGGTAATCACTTTTGTTTCTGCTTTTGGTATAGACATTGCTGCCACACCTATAAATAAAATATTTATTTCTCCTTTATAAGTCCATCAAATTTAGAGAGTATCTCTTCACTCTTTGGCATAAAAGATGAGAAATTTAACTTGTGTGCACATTAGTCTCCACACATCTTTCTTCCTTTTCCTTCCAGTTTTAGTTATTTTATTCAATTTTTCCTCAATTACTATTTTAACATTTTTCTTTAATATCTATTTTTACTGAATAATGAATGAAACCAAAAGAAAATTTATGAAATATGTGTAAGCTATAATATGTTTTTTAAATCTCCTATGTGATCCTCTCCAATCCTACTCCCTCTTTGACTCCTTTAGAAGTAACTATTCTGATTTTTACGTTTATCATTCTCCTGCTTTTGTTTATTTATCTACCAAATATCCACAACTCTAAATAATATATTCTTTGCTTTCTCATGCTATTGAACTCTATATAACATAACTTTCTGCACTAGGTGCTTCTCTACAATCTTATTTTACCATTGTTTATGAGATTTATTCAGATTTTTATGTTATAATTTATTCATTTTTACTTGGTATAGAATTTGTTATATGTATAACAAATTAAGTACCCATTCTGTTGTTGATGCACATTTACATTGATGTCAAAGCAACCCTAGTGCACAATGCTTAAGTGCCAGGCTGCTAACAGAAAGGCTAGTGGTTGAAATCCATCAACTGCTCTACAGAAGAAAAAACGTGGCAGTCGGCTTCCCCAAAGATTCAAAGCCTTGGAAACCCTATGGGGGAGGTCTACTTAATTTTTTTTTTTTTTTATCCCCTCTACTCTATCAGGGTTTTTTCCTAAAACAGACACTATTGCAAAGTATATACTCGAATAGGTCTCCTTGTGGACATGTACCAGAATTTCTCTAGGGCTGGGGTTGGCACACTTTTTCAGTAACCAGCTAGAGAGTAAATATTTAGAATGTGTGCACTTCAGTGCCTCTGTTACATGTTATTTGTGCTTTTTGTTTTTGTTTGCTTGAATTTTACAACCATCTGCAGATATATATGTATAGATCATACGGAAAGAGGCCCCTGGCTGTGTTTGAACCAACCTTAGCATGCCAGGCCCTGCTCTGAGAAATATTGTTCAATCCTTTCAAAATGAGTTACAGTAAGTAAAACATTTTATAGCAAAATTCCAGTTCTCATTCACTCTCTGTGTTTTGGTCTCTGTAACTATTTCACTTCTGTCTCATATACACATACTCAAAATACATGAATAAACATGTTTCATGAAACCACAGCTATCCCAAGCATCTGTAATACTGCTATTGATCCTTTAAAAATATGTATCAGTCATTATCCATTCAGTTAAATTTACTTTTTATGGCCAGTTTACAGATCTAGACTTACAGTTAGAAAAACATTGCTTTAGGAGTTGAATTCCTGGATCCTAAAGTATATGCGGTTCAAACCCACCAGCCACTCCTCGGAAGGAAGGTTGGGCAATCCTACTTCCGTAGTGATAACTGCCTCGGAAACCCAAGGAGGGGTCGCTAGGAGTCGGGGCCGACTCGATGGCAAATAACAACAACAACAAAGTATATGTATCTTCTTCACCGTGTAATGACAAACTTCTCCCTAAAGTGAGTTTACACTCCCATTAGAAGCATATGAATTCCCATTGCCTGAAGATCTGTCAGAATTTTATGTTGTGATTCTCTGCTACATATAAAGGCACCTCATCTTAGTTTAGGAGCTCTGGTAGCATAGTGCCTAAGGCATTTGACTGCTAACCAGAAGGCTGGCAGTTCAAATCTTAGTTTAAGTATTTTTAAAAACATTTTCCTAATTTTTAATGATCTTGATCTTTTAAAAAAAAATATTTATTTTGTTGTAATTAGAAATATATACAGCAAAACATACACTGATTCTACAGTTTTTACATGTCCAATTCAGTAATATTGATTACGTTCCTCAAGCTGTATAATCATTCTCACACTCCTTTTCTGAATTGTTCCTCTCTCATTAACATAAATTCACTATCCTCGAGGTTCTTATTTAATCTCTTAAATTTTTGTTGTCAATGTGATCCCAGATAGATCTTGAAAGAGCACATGACTCAAGGCAGACATTCTTTACAATTCAAGCTTAACTATTGTTTGGTTTTAAGGAGCTCTGGAGGCATGGTGCCTAAGGTATTTGACTGTAATCAGAAGGTTGGTGGTTCAAACCCACTAGCAGAAGGAAGATGAGGCAGTCTACTTCTATAAACATTACTGCCTAATGGGCATCGTGGTGAACCAGAATCAACTCAGCAGTGTTTTGTTTTTCTTTTTATTGTTTGAATTTAGGAAGACATCAGGGAGTATTTTGGGTTTAAGGCTTAAAGATTACCTCAGGTCAACAGTTTAAAGGGTTCATGTAGACTGCATGGTTCCAGAAATTCTGAATTCCATGAAACTTTAGAAATCTGTTCTTCAGTGAGTTTTCCGGTAGTTCTATTTTTATTTTTTTAAAGAACTGTCAGATTGTTTTCCACAGAGACTGTACCTTTTTGCATTCTCACCAGCAGTGGGTAAGGATTTCCCCACATCCATAATATTTGTTATTTTCTCTTTTTGTTTATGTATTTTTTAATCTAAGCCATTTTAATGGGAGTAGAATGGTATAGCATTGTGGTTTTGATTTACATCTCTGATGACTCATGAGGAGCTCTGGCAGCATAGTGCCTGAGGCATTTGACTGCTGACTAGAAGGCTGATGATTCAAACCCACCAGCCATTTCTTGGAAGGAAGTTTGGGCAATCTACTTATGTAGAGATACAGCCTCAGAAACCCAAGGAGGGGTTGCTGTGAGTCGCATCAACTGTACAGCAGTGAGTTTTTAGTTTTGAGGACTCACGACATTGAGAATCTTTTCATGTTTGGTGGCCATGTGAATGTCTTCTCTGGTGAAATTTATGTCCTTTCTTCATGATATGATTGGGTTATTAATCTTTTTGTTCTTAAGTTGTCAAAGTTTTATGTATATTTTAGTTGTTAGATTCATAAAGGATGTATGTTTAATGAAGATATCCTTCCGGTCAGTAGCTTGTATTTTCACATTTTTGATGAAGTCTTTTAATGAACACAAGTTTTTTCTTTTTTTTATGAAGTCCCATT